>NC_048219.1:88864286-88915903 GCF_002007445.2 Ailuropoda melanoleuca
TTGTCGCTGTCGGGGGCCCGGCAGAGGCGCAGGTCCGGGGCGGAGACGTGCAGCCGGGCGTGCGCTGGGGAAAGCCCCCCGGCGGCGGCGGCGACGGGCGGCGGATGGAACAGGGACTCGCGCCGGCGCGTGTGCGGGCTCTCGGGCAGGAAGGCCCAGCCTTCGCGGCCTGCCAGGTGCGGCAGCGAACAGGCCGCGGGGAGGCTGCGCCCGGCCGGGGGCTCGGCGCCGCTGGCGTCCGGGAGCCGAGGCGGAATGCAGAACTGCGGGATGCGATCAGGAGTGAGCACGTTGGGACAGGCGCGCGCGGGCGGGCCCGGGGCTCGGCGCTTAGGGAGCAGGCTGGACGGCGCCCAGCGGCGCCTGGACTCCGGGGGCCCCAGCCTGTAGCCCGCTTTCTCCAAAAGCCACATGCAGTGGGGTGGGGGTGGGGAAAATCCGAATTCCGCGAGATCTAGAGGGTGCAGATTCAGCGTTCCCGGTGGAGGTCTGTGGAGGAGAGAAGAGGGCGGGAGGTGGGTGATGGGTTGGTCCACCACAGCGCACTTCGCCCCGGGCGCACGGGCCCCTATCCGAGCAGGAAAAACAAGGGGGCGGTGCAGCCTGGGGGCCTGGAGAGAAATGGACGGCTTGGACAGTCACATTTTCAGAGGCAGGCCTTAGACATCCGAGATCTCAGACTCTGCCATTAGTGCTAAAGGTGCTCATCACTGGAGAGTTAAAAGTCCCCACACACTCACCGGAACTCTAGGCTACTATTAGAATGGAGGAACGTTCTCAAGTTATCAGAAGGTCTATAGTCACAAACACGGACACAGACCCCGAACCCTGCTGGTACACCCTGCTCCCCCGAAGAGACACGGAGGCCCTAGGTAGACTTATCCCCTCCTCCCTCGCCCATCCCGAGCTCAGACTCTGCTCCAAGGTCTCCTCTGGAGCCTCTCCGGCTGCCTTGAAGAAGCCTCTCCAGACTGAACCATCCTTGGGCCCTAGCCCCACCTGCCTCCTCTTGCTCCTCCCTCTCCTCTCTGAGAGGCTCCAGGCCAGAAGCAGACTTGCTGCACACCACCCGGGGCCGGTCCAAGGAGACGCACCTCTCGGGGGTCACAGACTACCCTCCTCCCCAAGCCCTGGCTGTCCTGCTCCAGCCTCCCTGCCCCACCGCATCCTGAGTCTTCGGGGGCGGGACCGGCCTTTGGGCCGCCACTCCCACTCTCTACTCCTTCTCTCCCTAGGAAACCACTGAGCACAAAGGCGGTATTGATTCACAGCCACCCCTAGAGGCCCTGCCGCCACTCGCTCACCGCACCCGGGGCCCCACCCGCGGGACCGCGAAGTTCCGACCGTCCGCCTGGGAGTCCGAGCCCACGGCCCTCTCGGTCAGATGCCCGGAGTGCAGGCCTCACCTGTGAGCTGCCGTTGGTTCCTGGCCTCTGGCTGGCAGGTGTTCAGAGCCCGGAGGGGATCAGCTTCCTCTCCAGCCCGCTCCCCCAGCCCAGTCCTTCTGGGAGGAGCTGGCAGGGGCCTCCGTTGCCTACGTACGACCTCTTTTCCTGGATAAACAGAGCTCTGTCTCCACGGTCATCAGCCCGGCCTTCTTAACTCCTTCCTCCAGGTTTCTAGCAGCAAGCCAGTCCCGGTTCCAGCCTCCTCTGCTGGCCCCCTAGGAGGGCTGTAGGGAAGAAGGAAGTCATCAGTGGGCAGTGGCCTCCATCCATCTGGGCTGCAGGGGCCCCACTGTAGCCCTGCTAGGTGAAACCCATAGCCATGGTCACACAAACTGCATGTTCTTCAAAGCCCTCCTTGCTGGAATCCTGCTTTGGCCCCCATTGGCCAGTTCTGGAGCCATCACTATAGCTCTCAACAGAGTGACTTGCAGTGACTAGTTCTCTGAACTACACTGGCTCAAGGAAAAGTGACCAGGATCCAGATTTCTGGACATAAAGACTGAGGACAGAGCTGCTTCTATCCGTGGGTCAAGCTCCAGCTGGCCTGTGCTCCTTGTCTTTGGCAGAAGGCTGTGAAACTGTAAACATGGAGGGTGCCTCTCCTCCCTTCCCCTCCCCTGCAGGCAGATCCTAGGAAGCACAGGCCACCGCTGGCAAGATGAGACCCTCAACTGTGCCCCTGGCCCTCAATCTCTCAAAGGCATCAGACTCATTTCCTCCTTAGGATCTTTGCATAGGCCGTTTCCTCTCCTAGGATGACTCCCCGCTTTCACCCTTCAGATCTGGTGGCCCTCACTGACAGCCTCCCATCTAAATTAGGGGCTTCTGTTGTATACTTTCACAGCACCCCATACTTTTCCTTTCTGGCATTGGTCACAGGTTTGGGTTTTTTTTCTCTGTGATTTTTGTGATTATTTATTTAATGTCTTATTAGACTGTAAGCATCATGAAGACAGTGCTTAGCACAAGACAGGTGCTCAATCAAGATTTGTTGAATGAGTTAATGACATGAAGCAAAATTATACCTCAAGTCAATTTACTCATCCATTCACTGTGCTAGTGCTGGGGATGCACAGAACGGGGAGCAGGCTAAGGGGAGAGACAGACAATGAACGTGCGAACGACAACAAGATGCAGGAAACAAGATGGTTATTTTGACATCTGCTACTTGAGAGTTTTGAAAGAGCATGTGTTTCTTTTGTGGAGCTCCCTAGTGACCTCAAACCCTCCAGGCTCATGCGCTGACCCAGCGCAGCCCTGGGGAGCGTGGTCTGTGTGGAGTGCTGCAGCCAAGAACTCAAGGCTTTGGCATCAGTCAGATGGGTTTACCAGCTGTGTGATCTCTGGCACATAACTTAATCTCTCTGGGGTTCACCTTTCCCATCTGGAAGAGGGAGAAAAACATACCTGACTCTCAGAGTTGGTGAGGATTAAATGAGATAACATATGGGCATCAGTTCAGCTCACTTCTGCTAAAAGCACAAGAAAACAGAAACCCCAACTCAATCTGACTTGACAACAAGACATTTTTGGCTTCTATAGTAAGAAGTCCAGAAGTAGGGTAGAGCGGTGCCTGGGTGGCTCAGTCGTTAAGCTTCTGCCTTCGGCTCAGGTCATGGTCCCAGGGTCCTGGGATCGAGCCCCGCATCGGGCTCCCTGCTCAGCGGGAAGCCTGCTTCTCCCTCTCCCACTCCGCCTGCTTGTGTTCCCTCTCTCGCTGTATCTCTCTCTGTCAAATAAATAAAATCTTTAAAAAAAAAGTAGGGTAGAATTCAGGGAAGTTTGATTCTGTGGCTTCGTTCATTCATTCAGTTGCAGGCTATCTACATGTGCCAAGCACTGTGCTGGACTGGAGGCTATAGCAGTGAGAAAACAGATAGGTGAAGTTGATACTTTAGCAGAGGAAGAAAGATAATAGACACAAAAAAAATTAGTAAAAAATGTACAGTTTATGAGAAGGAAATCAGTGTTGGGAAGAAAATAAAGTAGGGAAGGATCATGGAGGAGCGCTCAATTTTAAATGGGGTAGTCCACAATGGCCACCTTGAGAAGGAAACATTTCAGTAATGACTTGGAGAGAGGAAGGTTTTCTGAGGGAAAACATTCTAGGCAGAAGGAATCATCAAGCATGCCTGGAGTGTTCAAGGAGGCAAACTGGTCTGCACAGCTGGAACAGAGGGAGTGAAGGGGAGATGGAATCAGAGGCGTAACAGGGCCAGATGCTGTCGGGACTTGTAGCCACTGTGACAGTTTTAGCTTTTACTGGAGCTAAGGAGTGATATGACTTGCCATGTATTAAAAGGGTTGCTCTGGTGACTATGTTGAGAACAAAATGAAGGGGATAAGGGCATAAATAGAGAAACCAGATTATTGAAATAATCTTTGCACAAGATGATTGGGGCATAGATCAGGGTTGTAGTAGTCAGTTTCTAGATCCATTTTGAAGATCAAGTCAATAAATGGATCCTCTCTGTCTAAAGAGAAAGAATGATCCAAGGTTTTTGGCCTGAGCAACTGGAAGAATGGAGTTACTGTTTGCTGAGAAGAGGAAAGATTAGGAGCTCAGTTTTGGATCTATGAAGTTTGACTTGCCTGCCAGACATCTAAATGGAGACACTGAGTAAGCAGTTGCATGTATGAACCTGGAGCTCAGAGGAAAGGTCCAGACTGGAAATGTAAGTGCGGGCACAAGAGAAATGAAGATGGACTTTAAAGTCAAGAGCCTTGATGAAGTATGGGTAGAAAAGAGTAAGGATCCTGGGCTCAAGGCTCAAGAGGGAGAAGCAGACTCCCCAAGGAGCAGGGAGCCCAATGAGGGGCTCAATCCCAGGACCCTCACATAATGACCTGAGCTGAAGGCAGACACTTAACCGACTGAGCCACCCAGGCACTGGGCACACCAACAGTCAGAGGGGAGGGAAGGAGAACCAGCTCTGCCAGATGCCGTGGCAAGATCCAGTAAGGTGAGGACTGAGAATTGATCATTGGATTTAGCAATGCAAAGCCATCAGTGACTCTGCCAAGAGCAGTTTCGGTGCAGCAGTGGAAGCAAAGCTTGGTGGAAGTGGGCTGCAGAAAGGTTAGGGGAAAGAGAGAGAGAAAAAACAAAACAAAATACCTCCCTTGAAGAATTTGCTGAAAGAGCAGGGGGAAGTGGGGCAGTGGCCAAAGTGGGAAGTGGAATCGAGAAAAATTTTTATTATTATTTATTTTTTATTTTTTTAAAGATTTTATTTATTTATCTACCAGAAAGAACACAAACGGGGAGAGGCAGGCAGAGGGAGAAGCAGGCTCCCCACTGAGCAAGGAGCTCGATGCAGGATTCAATCCCAGGACCCTGGGATCATGACCTGAGCCGAAGGCAGACGCTAAACTGACTGAGCCACCCAGGTGCCCCAAGAAATTTTTTAAAAATGTATTCATTTGAAAGAGAGAGAGAGAGAGAGAGAGAGAATGAGCAGGAGGAGGGTCAGAGGGGAGGGAGAAGCAGATTCCCTGCTGTGCAGGGAGCCTGATGGGAGACTCAATCCCAGGACCCCGGGATCCTGACCTGAGCTAGAGGCAGACGCTTAACCAACTGAGCCACCCAGGTGCCCCAAGAGAGAAAAATTTAAATCACAGAAATAATGATATGTTTGTATGCTGATGGGAAAGGTTTCATAGAAAGGGGAGAACTGGTAATGCAGAAGAGACAAAAGAGGATTAATGCAGCATTATTCCGGAGTAGACACAAAGAATAGGTGTTGGACATGATAAATCAATCTGGGGGTTGTCCTTTGCCTGCTGTGTGGACAGTTCACCCAGTTATTGGAGGGAAGGTAGAATAACTGAGTAGAAGTAGAGGGTGGAGGAATGGGTGGTGGGGACTTGTTCCCTCTGAGTGGTTCTAACTGCTCATGAAGCAGGATGCAAGGTTACCAGCTGGGAGTGATAGTGGTTGGAGGAGGTGACTCTAGGGTTTGAGTAGAGAGGACCAGGAAAGGAACAGTCACCCAGGAGGTCGGGAGTGAATGCTCTAGGGAAGCACAAGGTGGCTGCTGGGCAGTATTGCAGGCTTGCCTTTAGGATAGCCGCCATGACTTTATGCTGAGACCAAACAGCATGCTTGGGAGATTTTTCTCCAGCTGTGTTCACTCGTACAGATGTAGGGGGAAAATGGGCAGAGATTTGGTTTAGGACTGTGCTCAGTCGTTGACAGTTCACTTTCTGGCTCCCTCTCTTTCCATTTCCTTCTCTTGGTGGATAAAATCAAGGGCACATACAAGAGCGCGCACCACCTAGGGTGCACGGCGGTGGGACTGAGAACTGAGTATAGATAATCCACAGCCTGGCTGCGTCAGTCAGGGTCTGGTGTGGAAAACAGCTCCTGCTGGACAGTTCCACAGAGGGAGTTTGACACAGGAAACTTGTTACAAGGTATTGAAAGAGCCGATGGGTTGGTGAAATGGTCTAGCAGGATCTGGAAGCGTGGAGACACAGCCACAATTTGAGTTGCCTTTCAAAGCAAAGAGAAGGGGAGAACTACCCTAACTTCTTGCTACTTCCCACCTTCCAATCTGTCAGCTGAGCCTCTCAAGGACAGGTGACAAAGGAACCTGGGAAATGTAGGTTGCAGTCACTGGCCCTGCACAATCTAAGGCAGAGTGTGGGAGGAATAGGGATCTGAGAACCATCAATCAAATGACTGGCACACAGAGTAACCACAAGTTGACTTAATGAGAACAAGAAATCAGACCTGGGAGGAACTTAGACGTCACATCACCCATCCTTTCATTTTGATAGAGCAGGGAACAGACCCAGAAAGCAATGATGTGCCAAACAAGAGCAGAGTTGAGGCTAGAAGCCAGATCTTCTATGTCAAAGAGCATCGTTTTTTCCTTGAACCCTAGAGGTCTTTGGATTGGAGCAGAACTGCTCCCTCCAGTGAGGCCCAGAGTGCTGCTTGCTCACCTCTTCCAGCACCATCACGGTCACTCCTGCAGAACATCACATGTGACCCAGGGCCCTGATCGCCTTCTTCCTGCTGGTGCCATTGTAGAGGGACACCTGGAGGACTGGGCGTTACAGAAGTCACCTGGGTTCAAGCCTGATGAAGAGGAAGGCAAGGGACAGGACTTTCCTCCAAGTAGGCAGGCAACTGCTATAGACTCCCTGGGCTTTTGGGTCTTGCTAAGCTGTCCTGTGGCCTTGAGCATGGCCTCAGGCAGCATAAGTTGCTACAGTGCCCACTGTGGGCGGGCACTGGCAGGTGATGGGGTTGGTGATATACTGTGTCTTACAGCTCTGGCTCCTTACCTAAGACCTTTGACAAATGACCTAGCTCTGTAGTTCCAGGAAGGCCTTGGGGCCCTTTCTGTAAGAGCTGGTATGAGCTATCAATATCTCCTGCTTTCTTGAACTGGTTGTTCTTAAAATTGCATTATTCACTCTTTGGTTCTCTTGGCACTTGACTCAGGCACCTGGAGAAAACATATCCTCTGCTTTTTTTTTTTTTTTTAGATTGATTGATTTATTTGACAGAGAGAGAGAGAGAGCGCACAAGCAGGGGGAGCAGGAGAGGGAGAAGCAGGCTCCCCGCTGAGCAGGGAGCCCAATGTGGGACTCGATCCCAGGACCTTGGGATCACGACCTGAGCCGAAGGCAGACCCATAACTGACTGAGCCACCCAGGCACCCCTATCCTCTCCTTTAAGCAGAATAAGCTGCCACATTTGCCTGGATTCCAGTCCATCTACCTTTACAGTAGTTGCATTCCAGATGAATTTTTTTTAAGTGTGGAGGCAGCAACTCCCCTTTTCTGCCTAGAAAGCTGTCATACTTGACCTCCTGGAGAGGAGAAGCATTTATTAAGTCCTAGAGCCTAGAGAAGTGTTCCAGCAGGTGATGACTTTATTTCCCTTACCAATATCCCTGCCTGCCCTCCTGGCCTTATTCAGTCAAGCCTGACATTCCCAGCCCTGCTGTGGGGTCTTTCCTGAGAGCTTCCCACCTCTGTAGATTTCCACCCTGTGCCTGTTTCTGTTAGAAGTGCCAGGATGGCGGCCCCGGCTCCTGGAACCTCAGCCTAGGCCTGAACTTGAATTCTTCACTTTCCAGGATAAGGGTTTGGATATAGACTCTTCCTTCCTCTGCCCACCCTCCTCTCAAACGGAGACAGTGGTTGCCAGCTAGTCACCAAACCCTTTTCCCTTTCTTCCCCAACATATAGTTAGACCATATTTTCCAACCAACCTCCTTTTGTTGTTTAGTGGGGCCTCGTGACTAAGATCTGGTCAATGGAAATACTTTGAGCCTTGGTCCCCTAACACCTCCTCCCTTGTGATCCTCTCCTCTCTCATCTGGCAACTGGATGTCAACATCCAGGATGATTTGGGAAGTCATGTGGTAAAGACGGCAGAGGCGTTGTCAGCCAGATTTCTGGTTGACTCCCAGACAGCAACAACTGGGCTTTATGTCCGTTCTATTTAAAATATGGGTTATACTTCGGAGATATAAGGGTTACCTATCTCAGTATCTGGCTTAACCACACCTAATAATAAAATCCTCTGTGATGTGCCCCTTGGAGTTCTCATTCTTCGGTAAAACCTCTCAGGTCCCTGAGCTCCTCCTGGGCATCGCCGGCACCCGCTTCGTTTTGATGGCAGCCCGCCTGGCCCTGAGGAGCTGCTCAGTTTCCCACTGCTTTGTAGGTTCAGAGGCGGCTCCAGCGGCTCCGGCGGCTCCAGGATGACAACTGCCTCCTCCAGTCGGTATTCTTCTCCTTCATGTCAGATCCTCCTTAAAAATGGGCCAGCACACATGTTGTTTTTTCTCCTTTACCACTGTTTCCTTGCCTGACTTACTGGCCGCTGTCCTGCAGTCTTGCCAGCTGGCTCATGCCTTCCCCTCACCCCAGGTCGGCGCACTCCAGACTCCCGTTCTCCACCGGCAGCCGGGCCTTCTGCATGCCTCGGCCCACGTGTACCTGACCCCCACGGTGGCCTATCGCAATCACCGCCCTTCTTCCAGACCTCTCTCCCCACTGGGGGCCTTGCCTCCTATCTCACTGAGGTTGCTGAAGTCCTCCGGCCTGAGCGCCCTCAGCCTCCCGTCCCACTGTGCACTCGCCCTTCCACGCCTGCCTCGTTCACTGGCAGAGTCACCGGCACTGTCCCTGCGCGTACTTCTGATCCGTCTCTAAGACCAGAGAGCTGTTCCGTTGGATGACAGCTCTCTCCCTCCTAGAGTTTCAGCCTCTCCCTGCTGGCTCCTTCCAAAGCAATTTATAAATATAGTCAACCCTCTTTCCTTAAATAACATCATCAATAACAACAACATTCCTAGAAAGAATCATCTAGACTCACTTTGTCATTCCCATCCATTTTTTTCATTCACCATAACCTGGATTTTGCTCCTACCTGGTAAAGAAGACCCCTGCCTTCCTCATCGCCGAAGGCAAAGGCCTGTTTTTAGTCCTCATCTGTCTTGCCTTCTCTTTAGCACTTGACACAGCTGACCTCTCCCTCTTCCAAATAGTCATTCCTGTCCTATCCTCGTCTCTAGTGGCTTTTTGTCCTTTGCCCCAACTTTAAGCCTTAGTGCAACTGGAAGTTCTATCTTTGACCCTATCCCTATCCTTCGTTTTTTCCCCTTCCCCTCCTTTCACTCTGTATTCTTCACTCCCAGTGGTTCCATGTCCGTTTTTCTATTGGTGACTCACAGACCAAGTCAGTTGGTCATCAGTCTCGAGCTCCAGACCACAAGTCCAAGTTCCTGCTGGTGCTCCAAGTGACTCAAGTACCACGGGCCCTTCAAGCTCAATGGGTGGGAAACTTAGCTAATTATCCACCCCCACCTCAAAACTGCTCCTCTGCACTCCGGGTAATGCCACCTGCAATTCCTAGGCCAGAAACTTGGCGTCACCCTGGATGACTCTTCACAAATCCACAAAATATAATTGGGGGCAAAGTCCCACACTCTTTTGTTTGTGACGTGTTCCATCTCTTTCATCTTCAACATGTCAGGCCCTTACTATGTCTAGCTGGGGCCATGCAGGGGTCTCCTAACCAGGGTCCCCACCTCCAGGCTTGCTGACCCTCCCTTTACTGTCACCAGTGTCATTTTTCTAAAAAACAAAACTTTATGTCACACGCCACCCCTCATCGGGCTACACCCTTTAAAGTCTTTCCTCACTGTGTGCTTGGCTTCTCACCCAGGGCCTGGCACCTGCAGCTGCTCAGGTCTCCTGGTGCTGAATGGGAAACGGCATGTGTGGGATGTGCTGGCAGGATTCCGATTTCCTGCCACAGAAGGTCTGAGTGTGAGAATGAGGCCAGGAATCTGTTTATTCAGAGGAAAGCACCCTCTCCTTTACCTCACCAATCACTTCCTGGGGACCCCTCCTTGCTCTGTAGTGGGTCCCAAATAGGCAGAGCAGGCAGCAGGAAGGCATAGTGACTGTTACTGGGGTGATTCCTTTTCCAGCGGCAGCTGAAAGAAAACACCTGCAGGAGAAGGGCACACTGAGTGGCAGGAGCGAGGGCAGAGACGGCAGGAGCTGGATGGGGGGCTCTGAGCACTTGCATCCCATTACGTGGTGCCTGATCCTGTCCTGGGGGAAGAGGTTGGGCCACTTATACCTAGAAAAAAATCCTAGCCGGGTTCTCCTTCATCGGAGTCCACAGCAGGTGCCCAACCCCACTCTAAGAGGCTGGATCCCTGCTTGGGACTGCATCCTCTGCATTCTTCCTTCCATTTGTCCTGTGGGTGATGGTGGCAGGACAGAGTCTGGGGCTGAGGCTGAGAACCTCTTTACCTGAGCACTTGGCATAGACTGTCTGCTGGTCCCTGCTCTGGGCAATGCAGGACATGTAAAGCTTCTGGTCCTCGATCTTTTCCACGTCAACGTTCAGTACAGCCAGCGAGCCCACAGGGATCAAGCTGGAAGAGGGGGTGGTTTAGCCCATCCCTCATATGACTCCCTGGCCACCATCCCTTCAGCCCTCTGTTTCCCCAGCCTTCTCTTCATCCCATTCTGCCTCGAGGCTCAGGGCCCATTTGCAGATTTCCAGAGTCTGACGGCAGAGGCTGTGCAGGACAGCTGCACAGTGGCTGGGGAAGGCGAACGGCAGACAGGGCTCCCGCACCCAACCACCGAGCATGGCCTCTCCTCAGTGGTAAAAAGGGAATGACTTTGGCCAATACCCCAAGGATGCATACTTACTTTTTGAACCTGATGTTGAGGCTTACTGTGAACAGTCCCTCTCCAGCCAGGTAAGCAGTTTTAGAGAAGGTCTCATCCATCATGGCAGCCAGGGATCCTCCATGTGCAAACCTGGGGGTAGGGCAGGAGCTAGGCCCGGGCTGCAAGCCTCCCTGCCACCCGCCCCGGTCCTGACCTGGAACCGCCGTGCCTCTGCCTTTCTCCAGGTGAGGAAAGGAAGCAGAGCAGGATGCCAGCTGATCAAACTGGCCTGAGTTACTTCAGCTTTTCTCCCACGTTGCTTCAGCAGTGTGAGCACTCCCTGACATAATTATTTTATTTCACCAGGAAAATGTGTTTTGTTTTTTTCTGATAAAGTTAATGGAAAAACATTTTTTTTCCTGGTTCATCACCTAATTGCTGGCAGCAATTGCCATCATGGGGAAAGGTGTGCTCATACAGGGATGGAAAAGCCCCTGTGCTTCTCAGCTTGGGCTCTGAGGCATGGCCTTGGGCCAGCTCCCACCCTACCCGTCACTACAGCTGGTGCCGAGCCCACGTTTTCAAGGCAGGTAAATGTGAACCGTAACTCGTGCCCTCTATAGTGCCAACAGGATGATCTCCTGAGCGGTGCTGCCTGCAGAAAGCCCAGGGCCCCCTTTGGCGGGATGCTGCAAACACCTGCTTTACTTAGAGCGAGAGAAGGTCATAAACTGACCTTCACGCCAAAGCTACTTCGCTGTTGGTTAGTTTGGGGAAAACAGATGGGTGCCCAAATCTAGACCACAGATAACATGAAACGGATTCAATGTTCTGACCTTCACAAGCATGATTCTCCATGGACCAGGCCAGCTGCCCTGCTGTGCCCGCGTGGATTACCCTCCTGTTCCCACCACCAGGAGGGGAAAGAGCTGGGGGCCATGGAACCACACTCCCCTGGTTTGACTCCATGCTCCTCTCACTACCTGTTCGATCTTGATCAAGTTGCTAGGTTGTTGAGCTGCTAAGTTGCTAAGCTTTTCTGAGCCTAAGTTTTTCCACTATAAATTGTGAATAAAAATAATTCCTATTTCATCAGATTACATGGGGTAATGTTTACAAAACCCCCTACTTACAAATTGCTTGAAAGAGGGAAAAAGAAGTTGGTGCCAAAGAACCCTAAACCTGCTCTTCCCTTGTTATCCTCCTTGGCCAGACAGGAGTCCCATTGGCAAGCATGTGGATTTTGCAGGACAGCTCTTAGCCAGCCAGCAACCTATCCCTCTTCATTGCCTACGGGCTGGGTGGATACTTGTGACAAGGTAGAAAATATACATTGGTCTCTGCCCTGGATTCAGCACAGCGCTGTTGAAACCCTTGTAACTTCCTGGGCGACAGAAGTGTCTTGTTCTACTGAGGTAACTCTGGGCGGGCTCCTGGATGGCTCCTGGATGGGGACTGGTCCCCAGAAAGACGAAGCCATGATTAGAAGCTTCCAGAAGAGGCAGAAGGGCTGGAAATTGAGTATATGATGGATCATGCCTGCATGAGGAAGCCTCCATAAAATCCTAGTGGCATGGAGTTCAGAGAGCTTCCAGGCTGGCAAACACAGGCACAGTGGGAGGGTGATGCACTCTGACCCCACAGGGACAGAAGCTCCTGCGTGCGTGCTTGGGACACTCCCAGACCTCACCTTATGTATGTCTTCATCTGGCTGTTCTATATCCTTTATCATATCCTTTAATAAACTGCTAAATATAAGTGTTTCCCTGAGTTCTGGAAGCCTCTCTAGCAAAGTAATTGAACATGAGGAGGGGGTTGTGAGAACCACTGATTTGTAACTGTAGGGGCCAAGGCAAGCTGCCCTAAGATGGGCCACTTTGGCATGAATATTATTTTGAGTTGAAGGCAATTGAGACCCTGTGGGGTCAAGAGAAGCTTTTGCCCCTCCCTTCACTACATAGAAGAATTTAAATTGGGGGTCTTTCCCAGAATAAATTTTATTACCAGAGACAAACTTTACCTGAGTGACCGACCCATCTATATGGCAGGGCAAGCATCTAATTACCAAGCATCTGCTTTTCCTCTTATTGCCCCGTGAAGTGCAGTCCTTCCCTTCGAAGTCCCAAACCCCTGCCCCCCTGCTCCTTAGTTCAGGATGACATATAGTCTTCATTTTGCCTGTCTTCAGAATTTCCATGTCCGTGTGGATTTCCTGTATGTACACTACTAAACTTGATTTTCTCCTGTTAATCTGTCACATGTCAATTTGATTCCTAGTCCAGCTGGAAGGAACCTTGAAGGGCACAGGAAATTCTTGCTTCCCGACACAGCCAAGTCAGACAGAACTTGTGGGAACCTGAGGACCTGCTACTTGCTATTGGTGTCTGAAGTGGGGGCAGTCTTGTGGGCTGAGCCCGTACCCTGGGGGATCGGAAACTGTCTCCAGGCAGATGGTGTCAGAATGGAGTTAAATTGTAGGACAGCCAGTGGGTGTCACAGAATGGCCTGGGAAAACCTCCACCCATTTGGTGATGAGAAGTATCAGAAGTAAAGTGTCTGATGTGAGTAATAAAGGAGAGAAGAACATAGTAGGCAAGAACTGTTTTTTCTCCCTGCACAGTAGACAGACTGAACTGGATATTTCTTTCTATTCAGTATTAATCTCTTCTCTGAACCCCTCAACCCACTGGCTTCAGTGTTGGATGGTCCTCCTCTAACTCTCCTGTTCCACTTCCATAAGCCCCTAAACAAAAATCAGCTACGCTTCACCCCCCATCCTTGCCTTCTGGGGTTTTCCTCTTCAGAATGAAGGGCATTCCTGACCTGTGTAGGCTCTGACCTAGTCCTCCAGTGTCTGATGCATCAGTTGGAAAATCAGTGTCCTCATGGAAGATGCCTTTGGGATGGCCAAGGTGATCAAAGGCTGCAGTCTGAATCCATGACCTGTGGAGGTGCTGACATCTATCAAGATCTCTGAATTTAACCGCAGCTGAGTCCCTCCCAGGCCTTGGGACCCTAAAGCTGCTCCCCACCCTTCTTTCTCCCTCTTGGAACTCTGGCACCACCAATTGCCTTCAGTGACTGTCTAAAGAAGGAACAGGGATGGAGGAGAAGACAGACAACCATGGATTTGGTGGCCCAGTGGCCTTCGGCAAGAGGCTCAAGGCCAGCTTGATTTCCCTTGTGAAATTTGCCTAGTGTGAGTTCCTTCCTGGGCCTATCCCAAGTTTGAAGGCAGCAGAGTATAATGGAGAGCCAATGGATTGGAGTCCCAGATCCTGGGTTAGAGACCCGATCTGATTTGGTTGTGTGTGCTACTGTGCTACCTTTCCTCTGTGTGCCTCCGTTTGCCCCTGGGCAGAACACGAAGCCTGGAGAGATGGTGTCTGATAGCTATATTGTGCCATATGATTTGTGAGTACATACATATAGTCCCATATCTCGTATCTTTCAGTCATTCTGGCAGCTGGATATTGTTGCCCCAGGTTTCAGATAAGAAGGCTGAAGGCCAGAGGTTAAACTGCTTGCTTAGGGTTCCAAGGCCAGCAAGGCAGAGCAGGACTGAAAGCCTGGCTCCAGATCTTGTCCTCTTCCAAGTTCACAACACCTTTCTCAAAGTGGCCTCTAAGACCACCTTCTTACTGGAAAAACTTCAGACCTCCATAAGGAGGCTCTCCTTATCTGCACAATGGGGATTGGGCCAGATGACCCAGAATGTCCCTCCAGGCCTGGTGTTGAGACAGGAGCCCAGTGCCCACCACCCCCACCCAGCTCCTTAGGGAGAGGTATAGACTCTGAGGCCTGGTGTGTGGCTCATCCATCAGCTGAGCCGAGCCCAAGAAGCAGCCAAGGACATCCACCCAGGCCCTGCCTGTGGCTTACCCTGGGGCCCCCTCCAGGTAGGGGCCAGGTTGGAAAAGACAGATGGACTTCTTCTTGGATGGGTGGAAAAAAATGACATACTCGTAGCCTTGTCCTTCCCCTTGGACGCACCTGGTGAAGATACGCCAGTCCCTTTCGCCTACGGAGAGACGGGCAGTGTTGCAGCTGGAGAAGGGCGTGCGGGAGTGCATGGGGCCCAGCCGGGATGCAGGGCCCATCATTCAGCACGAGGGGTGGAGCCCTGCCTCAGGTGCAGGGTCCAGGAGAGAACCAGAGGACATCCGGGCTCTGCCGTCAGGCAGTGTTCAATCTGAGAGCGGAGACACAGCCCTCTCGTCAGGGAGCCCCCGGTCTGGTGGGAGAAACACTCAGGAAGTTCCCTGGCTGAGGGGTAGAGATAGGCTCATGGCCAGATCAAAACTTCAACAGACCTTAAACACTGGAAATAAAAAATGTAACATGTAATTCACATATAATTCAAAATAAAAACAGTACTAAACAGTAAAATTGGGGCGCCTGGCCGGCTCAGTTGGTAGAGCATGTGCCTCCCGATCTTGGGGTTGTGAGTTTGTGCCCCATGTTGGGTGTAGAGATGACTTAAGAATAAAATCTTTTAAAAAGGCCACAGTAAAATAAGTGCAGAAAAGTCCACCAAAGTTCTGATTTTTCCCCCAAGACAACTACTACAACAACTGCATCCTTTTTTGATGGATTCCAAATACTTTGGAAAAAAAATATTTTGGTGACCCTGCTTTGTGGCATAAACGCAAAGGTCATCTGCCTACTGTACCACCCATTCATCAGTGGGCAGGAAAGCCACACATATGAATGAGAGAGACAAGAAAACAGGGACGTGTGTGAGCCATGTGCATGTGCGCACACACACACATGCATTCACACACATGAGGAAAGATGAAGGTGGAAAGTTCTACCCATCTGATCTGGTGGGTGTTTGGGGAGAATGGCTGTGGACCCAGTAGAGCAGGGATGGTGTGCCGAGGCCTGCAGTGGGGGAGGCAGGCCCCAGGGCCTTCACTGGGTGGAGAGGAGGACTTGGGATAAGGCTTGACAGTATGGGAAGAACACCCCGTGAGAAGACAGAAGCGGGGGGCTGAGGGGCTGTGCTCAGGGGGTGGCTCTTGGCTGGGAGCAAAGGCCAACACTGGGCTGTGTTCTCTTGGATGGGAGGAGGGGGACCAGAGATCAGAATTCTTTTCCCTTCTCCTCTCCCGGCCTGGGGCTGCAGCATCAGAGGCAGGTCAGACACAGAAAGAACTTTCCACTGAGAACTGGAAGGGAGCTTGCGGATCTCCTTCCTGAGGCCATGAGAGTCAGCACAGGAGGGGACTGGCTGAACCCACCTGGGGGATGGGGAGCACATGTGCCCATGGGCCCTTCCAGGCCAGGCCTTACCTGAGGCCACTGATAACCCAAATGGGAGCTTCAGCCCCTGGATGTGGTCTCTGTTGGACTTGAAAGAGGGCAGTTTGACCCAGCCATCAGTCTTGGTCTTCTCCTGCAATTCGTGATACAGGCTCAGCATGTCTGGACACCAGCTGGCATTGGGAACCGCATAATCCTTCAAACCTGTCTTCTCCAGACAGAATCTTGAGACCTGCGCAGGAAAAATCAGGGAGATTAAACAGCTTTCTGGGGGACGGGGGCTGCTGCTTGGGCTGTGGAACCTCTAGGTGGTTTGCTCCTGGGTTCTTGGCTCCTCAAGCCCTTCCACCAGTGTTGACTTAGAGGAAGCAGCCCGTTTTGCTTGCAGACGGTTAGGGGACACCTGTGGGTGACTGGCAAGAGGACGCTAAAGAGCAAAGGAAGGAAAAAAAAGGAACCGGGGCTGACAAGTAGAGGCATACTGCTCTGTGGTGTGCCTTACAGCTGTCCTGTTTAAAAACCTGTGAGCTGTTCTTTGAGGCTAAGAACTGCTAGTCTAAGCCCCACGTACAGATGGGGAAACTGAGGAAATATGGCCAAGGCTGCCAAGCTTGCGAATGTGAGAACTGATGGTCAGACTAGAGCCTGTCCTGAGACACTGTCTACCCAGTCATTGAGGGCCATTGTTACCACCCCCTTACCTCAGGGGCTATTCCAGCTCTGTCTACAGCTGTGGACCTGCCCGGGCAAGGTGGCTCTTTTGAAACATGTTCTGGGTGCCCGCAGAAGTGTGATATTATCTTTGGGAAAGGTGAGCCCTCTGTGGCATCACACACTCACGGATCAGTCACAACTGTGGGCAGAAGGCTGGCTGCTCGCCAAATCGCGCACAGGGTCCTCCATCTAGGCATGTCCCAGTGGTCTGAGTTTCACAGGAGGAAAGTGACTCATTGGTGGCCACACAAGATTCAGACCAGGACGCAAGTGTCCTGGTGGTCTTAGTTTTGGATCTGGGCTCCTTGGTCTTCCTTCCTTCCTCCCTCCCTTCCTTCCTCTCTTTCTCTTCTTTTCTTTCTTTTTTCTTTTTCTTTCTTTCCTTTTTCTTTCTTTCTTCTTCTTCCTTTCTTTTTCTTTCTTTCTTTCTTTCTTTCTTTCTTTCTTTCTTTCTTTCTTTCTTTTTCTTTCCTTCCTTCCTTCCTCCTTTCTTCCTTCTTCTCTTTCTTGCTTCCTCTCTTTCTCTCTCCCTCCCTCCTCTTTCTTTTCTTTTTCCTTCCTTCCTTCCTTCCTTCCTTCCTTCCTTCCTTCCTTCCTTCCTTCCCTTTCTCCCTTCCTTCTTGCCTTCCTTCTTCCCTCACTTCCCTCATTTTTCTTCCTTTCTCCCTTCCTATCTTTAGGCCCAACATGGGGCTCGAACTCACAACCCTGAAATCCAGAGTCACCTGCCCAACCAGCTAAGCCAGCCAGGGGCCCCTTGATCTGGGCTACTTGATATCCCAAGAGCACCTTCCCTTTGCCAAATCCAATAGCTCCCCAAAACACTGCCCACTTGCCCCAGCCATCATCTGGGAAGAGGAAATTTGGGGTGCTCCTTATGCCCTAGGCCCCCAAGAGAAGGGCGCCTACCTGGCCGAGCTGGGAACTTACTCACCAGGGAGTCCGTGGAGGATCCGAATGCTGAAGTGAGGTTGAGTCTGGGCAGGACCCGGGGGACACCAGGAAGGACTCTGTGCTGGCTAAGTCTTCCCGCCACCTGGAAGCCTCTCTTTAACATGGCTGAGCTCTGAGGTTGGGCTGGTAGGACTGCCGGCGGACTCTTGAGAAAGCAGCAAAGTAAGGGAGCACTTTCTGGATGTACCTTGGTTCTGCCGATGCAGTACAAGCCTCTGTCCCTTTCTGTCACACGGCTTTCAGCAGCGGTCTGCCTCTGCAGGTGCAAGGCTGGGCTGGTTCGACACAATACCCACAGATGTTTGGGGCCTTTAGCTGGTCCCAAGCCCCACCCCGCACTTGGGGAGGAGCAGATGTGCTTGGGCATGTACGCCTAACAGGACTGGCCTGAGTCCAGAAAGAAACATTTGTTAAAGAGAAAAAAACTGTATAAAGAAGTAGCATACGGTACATGGGGACTTGGACAGCTGCCCTGGAGTGTTTGGGAGGCAATCCAAGAAGACTCCCAGAAAACTCCCAGAAAGATCAGAGAGGTCTGTCTCTTGGTTGGAGAGTGTTGCTGGAGTGTGTGTGTCTGTTGGTGGAGCCTTGTGGCGTGTGCTCTGCAGCAAGACCCCATCAGACCTCTGGCATGGTCCTGGCACCCAGAAAACCAATTCACGGCCCCTGGCCAGAGCTTCTTTTATCCCAGACAAGGGGTCACACAGAGGGGCCTCCACCTGCTGGCCCCTGGAGAGGATACCGGTGAGAAGGAGAAGGTCTTAGAGGCAGAGACGGCGAATCATTTGGGAACAGGCAGCTTAGCAAAGGTGCTTTGGGAACCCCAGGGAGGGGGATGAGTGCTGGGGGTGAGATGCGGAGCTGGGCAGTGGAGGCCTTGTCCCTGGCAAGCCTGGAAGAGAGACCGCTTTCAGTGGAAAGTGGGGAGGAATGTTCAGCCAGTGTCTGCAAGGTTGTGTGCTTTTTTGGTGGTGGTATTTCTTCCATTGAGTTAAAACTGCCAGTTTTCAACTAGAAGTCCTAGTTTTTAATTCACTGGAGAAAAGCATGCTCTGAAGGTCAGAATCATGCAAAGGTAGAATTATGATGATGATGGTGGTGATGGTGGTGGTGGTAGTAATTTTTGGCAGTTTCTGGAAAATCAAAACTTATTTAATAGGGAAGTTTACAGGTTTTGTTCCACTTTCTGTATTTGGCTGCCCCAGAAGACTGGAATATAACTATTTTCCTCATGTCCTGTGATGATTTGAATGAAATTTCTTCAAGGACAGGGAAACCAGGTTTTTGATTGATTCAGTCTCTGGATCTAGCCAAAAGTATTTGAATTAGTTGCTAACATTTTAAAAAGCAGGGAGTTCCACACAAAGCAGGTGAAGGCTGTCCAGATAAGTAGGGCAACCTGGCAGCGGCGGCCAGCTGGGGTTGTGCATCAGGCCCTCTGGCTTGCCCCAGGCCTCCTCTGGTACATCCGCTTGTTCCTTGCAGTCTCCATATGTGATACTTGATGGAAAAGATGGGACTCGAGGAGGAGACGGGAGAGAAAAGAGGAATCACAGAAAGGACTGTAGAGGGATCTGAGGAACCCGGAGTAGGGAGGAGGAGGGGCTCCACAGGGACCTGATCCCAGGAAGGTTGCAGGTGCTGTCCGGATTCCAAGAAGAATCAGTAGCTGAGCCTGAGAAAGGAAGTCCTCATTTCATTGCCCAAGAGCCATGTGGGAGCTGGGTTATCACCCTTGCACAGCCCGACTTCCCTTGCAGATTGTATACCCCAGTGGGATCAGCGTCTCTTATTGCCTGACTAGAAGACGAATACTCTCTGTGAAATAACAGAAAATATACATATTGGTCTCTGCCCCTGGTTTCTTTTTTTTTATATATAATTTTTTATTACTGATTTTGTTATTATTTTTTTTATTAGCCAGGTCTCTCGTATCTACATCCCAGACTTCACCCTGAATGGCTCAGTACCTGAAGGCCGGGGCCCAAACCCTGCCTAGACACTCGCCTTCTTCACCACGCTAATCTGTAGGGCTGTACCTATGACAAGGACACACTAATCAAACTATGAACTATGAGGCTTCTACCCCAAGAGGTAGCTGTGGCCACTCTCTTCTGAGGCCTGGATCTCCCTACCCTAAGGTTCAGGCTCCACTGGGGTTCGCCCATACCCATCTCTTCCTATCCGACCACTCAAAGTAATTTTGCCTTGCGTGAGACCAGTTGGGAGCGCTGGAGTGCAGGGAGGAGAGGGGAAGGGCCAGACTGTGCTACCAGCTTCTAGTCTCCTTTGCACTGAGGGCCAGACGATCACCATGAGAGGAGGGCCATGGGAGGCTGAGAACTCACTGCTCAAGAAGACATGGACACTCCTACCCTGCTGTGTATAGATGGAAGATATTTATATATAATTTTGGTTGTCAATATTAAATACAGACACTAAGTTATAGTATATCTGGACAAACCAACTTGTAAATACACCACCCTACTCCTTCTGTAACTTACCTAAACAGACATAAATGGCTGGTTTTTAGAAACACGGTCTTGAAATGCTTGTGTGTTAAGGGTAGGGAGATTTGGATGGAATGGGAGAGAAGCAACTGCGATAGTGACTTTGGACTTGGGGACTCGGGGTCCCTTCCAAGCACTTCTGATCAACACCCTCTACCATAAATGCACCTGATCTCACCTCATCTCCAGAAGCTAAGCAGGGTCGGGCCTGGTTGGTACTTGGTTGGGAGACCCTCTGTTGCTTAAAAATCCGTATGACCCCTTACTACCCAGAGAAAATCTAAATATCCTGGCATTCAACGCAGTTTTCCTTCACATGATAGCTGGTATTCAAAAAATGATACTTTGTGGGGTGCCTGGGTGGCACAGCGGTTAAGCGTCTGCCTTCGGCTCAGGGCGTGATCCCGGCGTTATGGGATCGAGCCCCACATCAGGCTCTTCCGCTTTGAGCCTGCTTCTTCCTCTCCTACTCCGCCTGCTTGTGTTCCCTCTCTCGCTGGCTGTCTCTATCTTTGTCAAATAAAATCTTTAAGAAAAAAAAAACAAAAAATGATACTTCGTGCTAACCTTGATGCTCAGGCCTTGATATGCATTATCTTGAATGTGAGGTAGGTACTATGTCTGCACTTGACAGGTTCAGAAAGGCCCGAAGCCTCACAGCAAATCATTCTAGAACCCCTACTTTTAACAATTACACTGCACAGCCCTTACCCCATACCTGAGTCCTTCTACTACCCCACCACCACCACCAATGGGCCGGGTGAGCACTGTCAAGCTGCCTTTCTCCATCCCTTTCATTTGGAAATGCCCCCTCTGATCCAGCTTAGATGGCTGCTGTGGCCTCTCTAAAACTTCTGACCCCCACTCCCACCCCCACCCAGAAATTTCAAGAGCTTCATCTGTTCTTTCCTGTGGTACTATATACCCTTCCACCTTTTATCTACAACTATTAATTTCTCCCTCTAGCATTAATTTCATGGAAAGAAGTCAATTTGTTCATCTGGGTCTTTGGCATTAAAGGTGGGCTTGGCACACAGCAGGCACTTGGAAAATAGTTGGTGAAATAAAGCACCAAGGAAATTCTTCCCTAGAGCTTCTGCTGAGAAAATCGGGGGAGGGGAGGGGTTGAAAGGGGGGTGGAATTTGCCTGTAGAAGCCTTCATAATTGCACTCAGACAGAGCTATAAAATTTCCTTGGCACGAAAAGTGGTTGTAGGAGGGAGAAGGGAAAACAGGTACTTAGTAAATGGAAGTGCCAATGTCCATTATCATTAGGTACAAAGAATCTGAGGCATTATCCATCCATCTCACAAATGCGAAGTGTGGTTCAGAAAAGGGTTAGCCTCGCTGGAGCCGGAAGGCTTAAGTAAGCCTGAAGGTTTGGGGCCAGGTGAGAGGTTAAGTGTGGCGGAGGAAGCCTTATGTGTCCACAAAAGTGTTCCGTTGAAAGTAGTTATTTTTGTAAGCTTCGAAGGGGCCCGTGGAGGGGCAGTGCAAAGAGGAGGGTTAGGGACCCAGGATGGCGGGGGGGGGGTGTGTGTGTGTGTGTGAACTCCGGTCTCTCAAAGCTCATGGCGGCACTCCTGGCGACTGTTGCCACTGGATCCAAGGAAACACATCAGGGATGGACCGGGGAGGGAGGAGCGCACCAAGGATGCAAGGACGGCGCGCCCATGAGCCCGAAGCCCCGAAGCGCGGCAGAGCCCACAGCACCCCAGTCCCGCCCCGCCCCAGGGCTCCAGACCCGGGTGAGAAAAGGCCCGAGAACCCACTGCCCGGTTCCCTGTCCGCACTGAGATTGCCCCTACACGCCCGCCACCGGCCGTTTCCCAAAGTGCGCGGTGCGCGCAGGCGCCGAGAGCCCGGACCCGCCCCAGCCGTGGCCCACAATGCTCCGGGAGGCACAGCTTCCGTTCCCTCGACGCCTGTACTGCTGACGGCGCAGGCCACCATCGCCCGGACGATCGATCGTCCTCCCCAGACCCCAGTAGCGGTGCTCCAGGACCCACTCCGACGTCGTTCGTTTCGTCGCCTCCCTGCCTCTGGTTTCTGAACACAGCTCCTAAATCCCTTGGAATTTTCTGGGTGATACAAGTGTCTTGTTCTAATGAGGCAACTCTGGATAATGAGTCTCCTGGATAGCTTCAGGATGGGGACTGGTCACCGGAACGACCAAACCAGGATTAGAAGCTTGGAATCTGCTGTCCCTGTTGGGAACTTCCCTGTGTAATCTGAAACATTTTAGGTTTAGGGAGAGAGGGGCCTTAACTGGATTCAGTCGTGTAGTACTATGCAGGGCTTCTCAACACCACATCATTACGCAAGGCTGTGTCCTTGGAGCAGCTTCTTGGAGTAGGAAAGGCAAGTGGAACCCACATTCCAAGGATGGGGGTGGGGGAGAGGAACTCTGATTGCCAGGGTCCAACTTATGGGTCAGTCAGCAGTCTTCTTGATGACCTTCCCCAGCATGTCCCACCCTCTATTCAAGAAGGGGACAGGGGCTAGAGATTGAGTTAACGATCCATCATGCCTATGTGAAAATCTCCATACAAATACCAAAAGTACGGGGTTTGGAGAGCTTCCAGGTTGGTACGCCCCAACTCTGTGAGAATAGCAGTTCCTGTGCTCAAGGCCCTCCCAGACCGCATCTTATGTATCTCTTCATCTGGCTGTTCGTCTGTGTCCTTTAACAAATGCTTCATTATATAACAAACCAGTAAACATAGTGTTTCCTGGAGTTCTGTGAGCAGTTCCAGCCAACAACTGAATCTAAGAAAAAGGGCATGGGAACTTCTGATTTGTAGCCAAGTCAGACAGACATTGTAAGGAACCCAGGGACCTGCCACTTGCCATTGGCATCTGAAGTGGGGGGCAGTGTTGTAGGACTAAGCCATTAACCTATGGGGTCTGCACCTAACTCCAGTTAGTGTCAGAATTGAATTGTAGGGGCACCTGGGTGGCTCAGTTGGTTGAGCATCCGACTCTTGGCTTTGGCTCAGGTCGATCTCAGGGTCATGAGATTGAGCCCTGCGTTGGGCTCTGTGCTCAGAGCAGAGTCTGACTGGGATTCTTTCCCTCTTCCTCTCCCTCACCATCTACCCCTCGCCTCCCCCCCCACTCTCTCTCCCCCCCCCAAATAAATAAATTAATTAAATATTTTTTTAAAAAAAGAATTGGGGGCGCCTGGGTGGCACAGCGGTTAAGCGTCTGCCTTCGGCTCAGGGCGTGATCCCGGCGTTCTGGGATCGAGCCCCACATCAGGCTCCTCCGCTATGAGCCTGCTTCTTCCTCTCCCACTCCCCCTGCTTGTGTTCCCTCTCTCGCTGGCTATCTCTGTCAAATAAATAAATAAAATCTTTTAAAAAAATAAATAAATAAAGAATTGACTTGTAAAACATCTACCTGGTGTTGCAGAGAATTGCTTGGTGTTGAGAAACACCACACATCTGGTCAGAAGTGCTGTGCAATTATAAAGGAGAAACACGAGAAAATTTTCCTATGGACATCCTCCCACTTTAGTCCTTTCACAACTTTTGGTTAAATATTTCAAATATTTACATCATTATGCTGACGTAAGTTTTGTTCTCAGCCCGGCCAAGTACTATAGTTAACTCTCCTTTCTTGTGTAACAACTAATTTTCCTTGAGTTAATGATTACCGAGGTTCGGCAGGTGCGGTGGCCCAGGGCAATGCAGGGAGCTGACCCCGCAGCCCTGCAGATCCACCTTCATTTCCCAGCTGAGAGGGAAGAAATCCAGAAGAGAGAAAAGAAAGAAAGACCTGGTGATGTCTGTGATATAGGAGATAGTACAATGGAGTCAAGGGTGTGACAGATGGAAGGCTATTAGAAAGAAAACTATCTGAGAGAACATCAACGCTGATGGCAAAAGCTTGGGTGTGGCCCTGCAGTCAGTGCAGGGAGGAGATTGTTTGAGGCCATCCACGTAACCTGCGGGTTCTCTCTGCAAGACTGAGCCCTTTCCAGACGTGGGCTGGAAGATCAGCTATGCAGAGAGGTAGAAGGGTGTTTGCTAGTGCCTTGAATGGGTTTTGTTACAACATGAACTTTGGCCCCAACCCTTCTATGTGAATTCAGCTCAGAACAGAGAAAACTCTGGGGCGCCTGGGTGGCGCAGTCGTTGGTCATCTGCCTTCGGCTCAGGGCGTGATCCCAGAGTCCTGGGATCGAGCCCCACATCAGGCTTCTCCGCTAGGAACCTGCTTCTTCCTCTCCCTCCCCGTTCTTGTGGTCCCTCTCTCGCTGGTTGTCTCTNTCAAAAAAAAAAAAAAAAAAGAAAAAAAAAAAAGAACAAAGGAAACTCAGCTCAGAGGAAAGAGTGCTTCTCCCCAGAACTGTATGCTCTGGAGAAGCAATTAGAAAAAAGGGAATGAGGCGCCTGGCTGGCTCAGTTGGAGGAACAGGTGATTCTTGATCTCAGGGTCATGGGTTCAAGCCCCATGTTGGGTTTAGAGATTATTTAAAATAAAACTAAAAAAAAAAAAAAGAAAAAAAAAGAGGGAAATCAGTGAAGGTTCATTATAATTCAGAACTCCTGTTGGATTCTGATTTAGCCTGTTTGCCTGCTTGGTTCACTTCCTGTTTGGGACCCACAGGGGAATGTGGAGTCTGGGGGTTTCTCTCACTGTGATACAACCTGTGCCCAGAAGCACATCCTGGGCCAGATCTGACAGGTAGGTGGTCCACAGGAGAACCAGCAGTAGTATGCGGGTAAATAATTAACAACTGCCTCTTGGGGGTGGGGAGAGCTCAGAAGTTTGCCAACTTCTCTGGTGGAAATATTCCCATGGTGGCTGATTTCAAGCTACCCGTATGAAGCCACGGACCCTGACTGTGAAGCGGGGAAAAGATGTACATGGTTGGCTCCTGCAAGCTGGTCAGAACTGGCTCCAGCACACCACTGATCTAAAAACTTCTGTGGTGTGTTGTGAAGCAACGGGGGTTTCTGTGGATCACTTCCCAGTCCCAGGACTCTTTCTTCCTTCTAGCAGGCTGCGAAATCTGAATTCTTTGTCTCTTTGGGAATTCCCTTTTGCTTCGAGACTATGTAGTAGCCCTTAGTCTCCCAAGCCTGCCCTCCTCCCCTGCTCTCACCAAACAAACTAACGGGACACTTTTTGCTTAGGATATTTACTGTAAATCACTAAATGGAAACAGGTAAAGACGAACATTTCCAGAAATCTTACAAAGTCCTTCTCACCTTGGGGGCCCTGGAAGCCCTCTCAGACCATTCTGGACATGTTGTGGGGCTCCCCATGTGGCTGGCTCCCCGCTGTGATGGTGGGTCCTGGGCACTTTGGAGTGGCTCTGTCAGGATGGCCCCATCGGGCCCTTCTGGATGAGAAAGGGACTTCCCTAGTGGCCTTCCTAGATGTCTTTGCTCTTCTGTGAACTCAATCCCTCCTGAACACTTGGCTCTTACACTCATCCCCGCAATTTCTAGAGGGCTCCCAGACTGCCCATGCCCCTCAAAATCCGTGACTGATCTTCAGACTTGTCAGGCTGGTCCCGACCTCAGGGAAGCTTGGTTTCTTGACCTTCTGAGTCAAGGGTCAGGGGCCAGGCTAAGTGATTGGAAACCAAAGGCACTCAGGTCTCAGGAGTTGCCATGAAGGAACATAGGCTGTTACCAGCTTTCTAATTTCTCCAGAAAAGCCAATACAAATCCAGACTTTTATGTTATGTGAAACCTTCCAACTTTCAAACGTTGCAACTAATTTAAAAGTACATTGCTAGCACCAAATCAAATGCCTCTGTCTGGATCTTGTCTGGCAGGCTGCTGACCATGCCAGCTGGTTAAAAGCTCATTCCTGGCCCTTCTCACACCACCACTCTGCAAGGAGTCTGCCGCTCTTCTGCTCAAGTCCCGTCTCTCTGACTACCCCCGGAGCAGTCCTCTTTTTATGGCTCCTTTAGGGAGGGACCCTCCTGGGATTCATTTTACACCCTGGACACCCACAATGGGCACTTTGGAAAGGAAAACAACTGTTAAGAGTTGAAACTGATAAATCAGTTGCCTTGGGGTTTTCGCTCCATCTGGTTGCTAAGGGGTTTGGTCTGTGCTGTGTGTGGGACCTGTGAATGAGCAGAGTGGGGAAAGGCAGAGGCTCAGCCTCAGAGCAGCCAGGACTGGAAGGGTGGGAGGGGGGTGGGGTGGTGAGTCTGCCTTCACCAAACCTGGGCATGGGATGGAGCTAAAGGAAGTGGTTGCCAATAGGTGTGCCCGGAGGAGCCCTGAGTGGGTGGGCTGGTGGGTGTTGTCTGGGGGAAGAGTGAGCAGGGCTATGGAGGAAGCCCTCATGCCCACGGGAGCAGGGCAGCTGAGCAGCAGACCCTGGCTCCAGGTGCCTTTGCTTGGTATGATCACTGCACTGACGGAGGGGGTCCCAGCAGAGAACAAGGCAGGGATGTGCCAGGACTGATGGGGACCTCCCCTCCCCACCCCAGCTCAGCTGGAGCTCCTGTTTGCGAACTACCAAGAGGCAGAGAACCAGGACCTCTACGCTCAGAAAGTGACAAATCCTGAATGGGTGTGTGTGGCTCTGTGTGCACACCAAGGGTGGGGCTCATAGTTCCCAGCCAGGCCTGTACTTGAAATCCCTCTTCTTCAAATTTTTTTTTAAAGATTTTATTTATTTATGTGACAGAGAGATAGCCAGCGAGAGAGGGAACACAGCAGGGGAGTGGGAGAGGAAGAAGCAGGCTCCCAGCAGAGGAGCCCGATGTGGGACTTGATCCTGGAACGCTGGGATCACGCCCTGAGCCGAAGGCAGACGCTTAACGACTGCACCACCCAGGCGCCCCTGAAATCCCTCTTCTTCAGACTCGGTCACTTGAGAGGAGGTGTCTTCAGATCAAAGGGACAGCCACAAGGTGCCACTGGCAGATCTGCTTTCCTAGATTGGGGCACGAAGTAAGGTCACGTTCCATTTAAAACACGTTCCCATGATACCTTGAACCCTTTCTTCCCTGCAAACTCTGAAACAGGGCTCTCAGCTCTCTGTTGAGCTAGTTCAGGGCCCAAGCGTGTGAGCCCTCCAAGTATAGGTGATGATGGCTTCACTAGCTGCTGTGGGGTGCCTAGTATTTGTGCCTGCTTTCCTCAAGTCACAGGCATCCTGCTGGTAGGGTGCGTGTCTCTCACGTGGGTATGGAGCCAAGTCCTGGGGCCCTGACTGGGCATCACTCCTGCTGACCGCCTAGCACGGGCTAGGGGAGGATGACGGTGTGAAGGCAATTCCTCCTCAGGCCTCCAGTAGGCGTTGGGAACGCGCTCACTGGGTGAGTCAGGGGCCCTGGAGGAGGCCTTGAACAGTGCCCTCACAGGGTAGCCTCCTAAGGCTGTCCCACCTCAAGCTCCCACCTCTGTGATTCCCAAGCAAGGAACCCCCTCCTTTTTGGGGCGATTTCCCCTGCCAACCTCCCTGTAGCCACCCTTCTCCCCCTCCCCTTCTCCCCAGCCACTTCTCCACTTAGTCCCCGTGTAGGAGGCCCACTCGCTTCTCCAAATTCTTCTCCGTCTTTCACTAGCGTTCCAGAGCCCATAAACCCTGAAGGATTAGCATCTGAAAAAAAACGTTCTTCCTTTCCTGGGGAATCACGGGGCTCTATCTATGTATCTCTGGGAGATAAGCAGCACTATTCCATTCCTTGAGTGACAGGTAAGGATTAAGTTTCACATGAAACCAGCCTAACCTTGGGCTCCCTCCTCAAAGCCAGGCTGCCCGGGAGTGTCTGGCTGGGGCTCTGCCTTGGGTTCTACGAAGACAAAGAACGAACCCATAGGGAGGTCCCTTCCCGAGGCTCCCTCCTGGCTCAGTGGGGCAGGGTTGCTCCGAGGATGTGGCCTTCTCAGAGGACAGCTCTCCTGACCATGGCTGGGCACTGGGCACATGGCATCACCGCTGTGCCTTGGTGGCCCTGCCAGCAAAGAACAATGCTGTAGCCGCTCCGGTGTAGAATTCCTTGGTGTCGAGAAAGCCTTGCTCCCTCCCTTGGTGCCCTCTGCTAGGCTGAGCTGGCGTGGCTCCTGGGCACTACGAACCCCCGTGCTTTACCCTCGCCCCCACCATCAGCGGCTACGGCTTGAGTTCCCTGGCTGTTCCAGTGCATGCACAGACATGCGTGCACACACACATAGACACGGGCATGTGTGCTCACTTACAAACGTACTGTGCATGGCTACACACAGTCATATATGCACACACATACACAGATGCACTCTCATATACACAGATGTGGACATATATACTCAGAAACATACAGATGCATACAACACACAAGGGTTTGTCTGTACACATCTAGCCATTCACATACATGCATCATACTGTACACACATTCACACGCATACACGTTCACACAGAGCCTCGCATAAGTACCACGCATGCGCCCATGTTCACACACGTGCACACTCACCCGTTTACAGCCTGTGATATTGAGAACTATTGCACCGTGTGTTGCTCATCATAGTTTAAAGTTCCGCCTCTCTTTTAAAATGTAAATATTCCTGCAAAGGGTCACAATGGAAGCAATTATTAGTTATTTTTATTTCTTAGTTTAACAGAGAACCTGAAAGTAGGTTTGTTTTGTTTTGTTTTGAAGATTTTATTTATCTGACAGAGAGCAAAAACGGGGGAGCGGGACAGGGAGAAGCAGGCTCCCCACGGAGCAGGGAGCCTGATGCGGGCTCAATCCAGGCCCCTGGGTTCATGACCTGAGCGGGAGGCAGATGCTTAACTGGCTGAGCCACCCAGGTGCCCCCTGAAACTAGGTTTTGATAAGAAGTGACATTTCTCTGGATACAGTTTTGCAGGTACCCTCTCCCTGAAAGGGCACGGCCGGATCAGACAGACTTCTTCACAGCTGAACTCCTACACAACCTCAGATTGTGTGAATCTGGATGTGACTCCAAAACCTTTAGTCCTTTGGTCTAAATCCCTCATCTTATAGAGGAGGAAACTCAAATTCATTGAGGGCAATCAAAGCTCCTAAGTTGTATTTCCAAAACAGATCTGAATCTGTCCACTTCCCTTACTTGTCATCCACATATAAAATCCCAAGGCAAGACAAATTACTTAGGTTATGGGCCCCCTTCTTGGACCCATGTCTGCAGTCAAGGGGAAGAAGACCTAGGACCCGCTAAGGCTGGTCAAGCGTGTGCCCCCCTGCCAGGGCTGTGATTGGCAGCACCCCCATACACGCTGGAATCAAATGAAACCTGAAAGGGCTGTCTCCCAAGCCAGCACAGTTCTGTTGCCAGTAGACCAGGAGGCAGGGATAGTGGGCAGACCAAAAACAACTGATGTCCGTGACTGTATCTTAGCAACTGTCTGGAAGTTTCTGCCTCGAGTTTTGAACAGAAATAAACACCAAGGTCAGTTGTGATGGGGGAGGGGCAGCCAGGGGGGCTTGTCCCAGTGTGAGGCCTGTGTTTTGGGCAGTTTGGGCAAGAAGGGATGAAGTACAAAGTGAGAGAAGGACGGGTAGCAGTGCTACAGTTCAGATGGTTTTCGACTCTAAAGTAGGCTCTTCAGAAACTTGGGGATGTTTGTGGGGCATGTCACAAATGGACAGAGGACTTGGATGACTTTATGGAAACTTTTTTTTTTTCATATTTTAGATATGGGTGAAGTGGATATCATTCTTCATTCTTGTTTCCAGTTCCTTTCCTTTGTCACATTTATCCTTTAAAAAAAAAAAAAGATTTTATGTATTCGACAGAGAGAGACAGCCAGCGAGAGGGAACACAAGCAGGGGGAGTGGGAGAGGAAGAAGCAGGCTCCCAGTGGAGGAGCCTGATGTGGGGCTCGATCCCAGAACGCCCGGATCACACCCTGAGAAGAAGGCAGATGCTCAACCGCTGTGCCACCCAGGCGCCCCTGTCACATTTATCCTTACCTGTGGTGGTGGATTTACTTTTCCTGAGAACAGTAAGTTACTTCAGGGGGAATCAGCAGCCTGAGTGTGGTCCCCTTACTTAGAGCATTTGATACATTTGTATTCCTGACGCAGCTAATGAGAGACAAGTAGCTACAACTGTGTCACATTTACCCCCAGCCCTTTGCACTTACTTTACTTAGTATTGTTATTACTTCAGAGGTTTCTCCCCTGACCCTTAAAATGGGCACTAGTAATCCAGTACTATAAAAATTTGCCTTATTACTAAAACTTAACCAATTTCTTGATTGGGGTATCATTTTTTGTAAAGTAGAAAGTTTTCAAACCTCAAATTTGAAAACTCTGGCCTGAAATCCATGATAAAAGAAATGTCCGTTCCACCTCTGCCTCCTTCCAGATCTCTGTCCATCACACTGACACACTGCGTGCCTGGGTTTGTACCAGCAGGAGGACAGTAAATCCTGGGGGTGGAGTCTTGAGATCTGGAGTCAGAATGACCCAGATGCAAATCCCAGCTTTGCCTCAGCTTCCTCATCTGTAAAATGGGAACAATCAAGAGTACCTACTTCATGGGGTGGTTGTGCGATTTTGGGAAATTTACTTAACCTCACACAGTTTGCTCACAGGTAAGTTAAGGCCATCAATAGTATCTAAGAAGTAAAGGAGGTAAGGCTAAGGTATTTACACAATGACTGGAAAATTGTAACTTTAGGCAATAGCTATCCTTTTTAAAATAATTCTTGTACTGCTGTAGGCTTGAACCACTCCAGAGAAGCCCTATGGGCCAATTTGTCTTCGTTTCATTCTTGAAAGGACACAGGCTGTAAACAGCCTCTGTAGACCATTTTAACACTGCTTCCCCCCGGGGCAACTCAAGACACCATCAGCTGACTGGGCAAAAGCCTTGTAAAAATCTATTGTACAGGTGCTGAGAAAAGAAGATTCTTAAGGTCACTGTAGATCGCTGCCACCTGGAAGTTGGTAGCCCTTGGATTTTGGCCCCCTTCCTCCCCTCTCCCTTTCTGCACTTGGCTAGATTGCCATGCTCTGGAAGCAAAAGGCTGAGGGCAGAAAAGGGTTTACAGGAGGGTGGGTGGACTGCCACAGTTCAAGGCTGGCCACATTTTTCCAAGGGGAGCCAGCTGGGACTTTCACACTTGTAATTGTGCACACACTATTCAGAGTGTTGAATGCTAGTTCTAATGCCATGTGCTCAGAGTTCAACCTATAAGCTGCAAAGTGACCCCCAACCTGTGCAGGTGAGTGAGTCCATAGCTTACCACCCAGGCTTGCTCCTCCTGTCCTGCTGGAAGTCCAAGAAGCCAGGAGCCACCTGGGACCAAGGGGGCAGCCCTCGTTCCTAACATGGCAAACATGGGGTAGGGATGCTGAGGGAGCCTATCTCTGCGGCTGGTGCTCTGCTCTTTCTTCACTTGACCCTGAGTTCACTGTAGTGACTGAGACATGTCCCCCCACCGACCCTTTCTTCCACAGTTACTAAGGGCCACCCAGGCACATCTTGCTTCCATGGTGACAGCCACCACTGCTTTCTGGCAGGGAGGGCAAGAAGAGAAAGTTCTTTTCCCAGAGTGAGGCTCACCTCTTTGCATTCCCTCCAGCTGGGCCGGGTTCCCACTGGCCCAGTGCTCTACGGATAGACTACGGACGGACCACAGACAGACTACGGATGGACTACTGATGGACACAGTTCTTCAGTGGGGGTCATGGGTGTGGCCACTTCTGGCTCTGCAGATTCTGGCACCCGGGGGGCTGAAAGGAGTCGACCCTATAGAGTCCAGTAATCACATGGCCCCTCCCTACTCTTGCCCACAATTTCTGCCTCTTTCTGCCCTCCTGCCTCCCACCGCACCTCACCCCTTCACCTGAACATCCAGACATGATTAAAACAACTTAGAATCTTCAAAAGGTCCCAGAATCCTTATGCAATTACCTCCCTACCTCCTCACGGACTCTCTGGGCTTCACCTGTCAGTAGTTGGAGGGGGAGAATGTGTGAGGGGGTGGAAAGAAGGGTGATTTGGCTCCGCCTGTCCCTCTGCCAGTCTGACAGGATTCCACTCATAGAGACAGAAATGGGGTGATATGTCAACCAGAAATGGCTAACTTTTTTGGAAAGACGTTTTGCTGTATTAACTCAGCAGGCACTTCTCTGTTACTTATATGTTGAGCTTGCCTCCTAGACGTTATATGAGACTGTATACATAGTTTGTGGACTCTAGCTACACCTATTTAATATTTAAGCTTCAAATACTGCACATGTCGCTGTGTCCTGTGGGCTCAGTAGTGTGCTGACATGGCTCCCGACCGATGTGCGCAAAGATGAGAGTGACAGAAACAGCAAACGTGCATTTTACATTCATTTACTCCCTTAGTTCCCTTTACAATCAAGAACTCGGGACTAAGATGACCTTCACTTAACACATGAGGGAATGCGGGCGCTCAGAGGCTACCTAACTTGCTCAAAGGCACAGTCAGGATTTGAAACCAGGCCGTCAAGCTCTGAAGCCCAGGCTCTGACTTTCCTTCCCTGTAACAGACCCGGACAGACTGAGGACTGCCGGAAGACTTCTGAGGCAACCTGGGCAGGTGAGAAGCTACCAGCAGGATGACCTATAGTTACCGAGCTCTTCCACTAGCTAGAGGCTGTACATCATGGTGTAAGTGTCTCTCTTGGAGTAACACAGAGCCCAGCCCTAGCCAGCAGATGCCAAGTTTCAGCAAGTTTTGTTTTCTCTGTAAGGGCAAGGGTGTCCTATTCAAATCACTTCTCTACCTGGGAATCCGTACACATTTTTACTGAACGCTTTCCCTGCATCGTACTAAATGCTGTGTATGGATTTGCTGTTTTAAGTCTCATATCCTCATGACGTATGTGTTATTTAAAAAATTTTTTAAAAAATTTATTTAACAGAGAGAGTGCAATAGAGCAGAAGCAGGGAGAGGGGCAGAGGCAGAGGGAGAAGCAGGCTCCCCGCAGAGCAGGGAGCCCGATGAGGGCTCAATCCTAGGGCTCTGAAATTGTGACCTGGGCCCAAGGCAGACGCTTAACATACTGAGCCACCCCACGCCCCTGGTTATGAGCTGTTGTAAAAATCCAGCTTCTGTTTTATCAAAGTAATTTCTTGCACAGAGTTTAAGGTCAAGTCTTATGCAAGTAAAGATTATTATTATTATTTTTTAAAGATTTTACTTATTTGAGAGAGAGTGTGAGCGAGACAGTGAGAGAGCGTGAGCGAGAGAGTGAGAGAGCGAGATTGGGAGAAGCAGAGGGAGAGGGACCAGCAGACTCTGCGCTGAGCCCAGAGCCTGATGTGGGGCTTGATACCATGACCCTGAGATCATGATCTGAGCCAAAATCAAGAGTCGGACTCTTAACTGACTAAGCCACCCAGGCCCTCCTGAAGTAAGGTTTATTATTAAAAACAACATATTCCCTCCACACTGCTCCATTTTCCACTTTCACAGATTCAATCACTTTTAACTATTGTAGTGTTCCTTTGGTTTTTAAAAAATTGCTTAAAGTGATTTTACATTGTTGGCTTTATACTCTGGTTTTATTTCCCTTACTAACATTTCCGTATTTTATTTTGAGTTATAACTTATGAAAGTTCAAAATGTGTAAGCTATATTTTTAATAGGACCTTTGTAAGAATTTGTGTATTCAGCAATTAAATATTTGAGATTTCTATTATATTAAATTGTCTCTTAAGAAACTAAATTTAAAAACTCAATGCTGGCACTGGGAGCCTCAATCTTGGTTTTATATATTTTTTATTTTAATGATTTTTTATTATATTATGTTAGTCACCATACAGTACATCCCTGGTTTCTGATGTAAAGTTCGATGCTTCATTAGTTGCATATAACACCCAGTGCACCATGCAATACGTGCCCTCCTTACTACCCATCACCAGTCTATCCCAGTCCCCCACCCCCCTTCCCTGAGGCCCTCAGTTTGTTTCTCAGAGCCCATAGTCTCTCATGCTTCATTCCCCCTTCTGATTACCCCCCCTTTCTTTATCCCTTTCTTCCCCTACAGATCTTCCTAGTTCTTATGTTCCATAGATGAGAGAAACCATATGAAAAATATGAACTCTTGGTCTTCTACTGTGATTTATTTGCCAATATTTAACCCCTATTTTTAAATTTAAATTCAATTAATTAACATATAGTGTATTAGTTTCAGAGGTAGAGTTCAATGCTTCAGCAGTTGCATTTAACACCTACTGCTCATTACATCACGTGCCCTCCTTCATGCCCATCACCCAGTTACCCCATCCCCTCAAACCTCCCCTCTAGCAACCCTCAGTTTGTTCCCTATAGTTAAGAGTCTCTTATGATTTCGTCTTATTTTTCCCTCCCTTCCCCTATGATCCTGTTTTGTTTCTCAAATTCCACATGAGTAAAATCATGTAATTGTCTCTCTCTGATTGACTTATTTCACTTAGCGTAATACCCTCTAGTTCCATCCGCTCATTGCAAATGGCAAGATTTGATTTCTTTGATGGCTGAGTGATATTCTATTTCTCTCTCTCTCTCTCACACACACACACACGCACACACCTTCTTTATCCATTCACCTGTTGATGGACGTCTGGGCTCTTTCCATAGTTTGGCTATTGTGGACATTGCTGCTGTAAACATGGGGGTGCAGGTGCCCCTCTGGATCACTACATTTGTATCTTTGGGGTAAATACCCAGTAGTGCAATTGCTGGGTCATAGAGCAGCTCTATTTTTAACTTTTTGAAGAACCTCCATGCTGTTTCCCACAGTGGCTGCACCAGCTTGTATTCCCACCAACAGTATAGGAGGGTCTCCCTTTCTCTGCATCCTTGCCAACATCTGTTGTTTCCTGACTTGTTAATTTTAGCCATTCTGACTGGTGTGAGGTGTTACCTCATTGTGGTTTTGATCTGTATCTCCCCAATGCCAAGTGATGTTGAGCATTTTTTCTTGTGTCTGTTGGCCATTTGTATGTCTTCTTTGGAGACATGTCTGTTCATGTCTTCTGCCCATTTCTTGACTTAACACATATTTTTATTTCAACATCACCCCAGGCTTTTATCACAGATAAATACAATGTACAGTCAGGAAATCACTCACTCCTAATACCGGTCCATTAATTAGACCTGAAAACTTGCTACATAAAAATTCTTCTAAAAATCTTGCTTCATAAAAATCTTCCCCCTACCATTATCTAGTTTGGGATCATCTGTGCCACTAGCATTTAATCACCTAATTCTCTATCAATTATCTATTGCTACATTACAAATGACCTAAAATTTTAGCTCAAAATAACATTTATCTTGTATCATTTCAGAGAGTGAGGAATTTGGAAGTGTGTTAACTCGGTAGTTGTGGCCCCATTTGTCAGGAGGTTTCAGTCAACCTGGTGGGTGGGGAGGAGAGAGAGATGGGGAGAGAAAAAAGGGAAGGGGAGAGAGGGGAAGGAGAGGGGAGAGAGAGAACACAGGAAGGGAGCAGCAGAGGGCAAGGGAGAAGCAGACCCCCAGCTGAGCAGGGAGCCCCAACATGGGGCTCCATCCCAGGACCCCAGGATCACAATCTGAGCTGAAGACAAACACCTAACCAAGCCACCCAGGAACCCCAAGATATAAGCATTCTACTTTTTAGAAGTGTCACTAAGTCCCACCCACACTCAAGGGGGGTGGAATTAAGCTGTAGTATAGTTAACAGTATAGTTAACATATATTATTATATTAGTCTCAGGTGTACAATATACTGATTCAACAATTTATACATTATTCAGCGCTCATTAAAAATGTACTCTTGGGTGGGGGGATGGGGGGGACGGATTAGAAGGCACATGTAGGGGCCCCTGGGTGGCTCAGTCGGTTAGGCATCTACTCTTGATTTCAACTCAAGTCATGATCTCAGGTTTGTGAGATCAAGCCCCACGTTGGGCTCCACACTAGGCATGGAGCCTGCTTAAGATGCTCTCTCTCCTCCTTCTGCCCCTTCCCCCCCTTCCCTCTCTCAAAAAATACACTAACAAAAAACAGACAGCACTTGTTTCCATGAGCACTGGGTGTTGTGAATAAATCTACACCTGAAACTAATATTACATGGTACATTAACTGGAATTTAAATAAAACTTAATTTATTTTTTTAAATTTTTTAAATATTTTAATGTTTTTTTATTATGTTAGTCACCATACAGTACATCCCTGGTTTCTGATGTAAAGTTCGATGATTCATTAGTTGCGTGCACCATGCAATACATGCCCTCCTTACTACCCATCACCAGTCTATCCCAGTCCCCCACCCCCCTCCCCTCTGAAGCCCTCAGTTTGTAAACTTAATTTAAAAATAAAATTTAGGGGCACCTGGGTGGCTCACTCAGTTAAATGTCTGCCTTAGGCTTGGGTCATGATCTCAAAGTCCTGGGATTGAGCCCTGCATCAGGATCCCTGCTCAATGGGGAGCCTGCTTCTCTCTATCTTTTTCTCAAGTAAATAAAATCTTAAAAAAAAGAAAAAGAAAATTTAATAAAAACTTAAAAAAGATAAAAACACTTATAAAAAAAGTTGTGGGAAAATACATAATATAGAATCAGCCATTTTAACCACTTTCAAGTGTACAATTCAATGGCATTAATCACATTCACCATGTTGTGGAAACATCATCATTATCTATTTCCCAAATTTTTCAGCACCTGGAACAGAAACCATATCCATTGTGCATTAACTCCCCATTCTGGGCTCCCCTCAAGCCTCTCTGGTAACCTGTAATCTACTTTCTGAATCAATTTGCTTATTCTAGATATTTCATACAAGTGGAATCACACAATATTTGTCCTTTTCTGTCTGGCTGATTTCACTTAGCATAATGTTTTCAAGGTTCGTTCATGTCAGAATTTCTTTTATGGCTGAATAATATTCTTTTATATGTATATATTTTATTTGTTCATCCATCCATCCATTGATGGACACTTGGGTTGTTTCTACCTTTTGGCCATTATGAATAATGTGGTAATGAACATTGGCATCCAAGTATCTGAGTCTCTCTTTTCTTTTTTTTTTTTTTTTTAAAGATTTTATTTATTTTAGAGAGAGAGGGAGAGGGAGCACAAGCAGAGGGAGGGGCAGGGCGAGAGGGAGAAGCGGGCTCCCTGCCAGCATGGGGCTCAGGACCACGACCTGAGCTGAAGGTGAGTCTCTCTTTTCAATTTCTGCGGATTGCCAGGGAATGGGGGAGGAGAGAACAGGGTGTGATTACTAATGGAGTGGTCTTCTGGGGTGATGAAAAAATTTTGAAACTGGGGAGAGGTGGTGGTTGTACAACACTGTAAATGTACTAAATGCCCTGAGCCATACATTTTGAAAATTAATTTTATGCTATGTGAATTTCATCTTAAGACACACATGCACAAGGGATGGTCATATATGTACGTATGTGCATATGTATATAAAAATATCCATAGAGATTTTAATTTATTATTATTTTTTAAAAGATTTTATTTATTTATTTGATAGAGAGAGAGACAGCCAGAGAGAAAGGGAACACAAGCATGGGGAGTGGGAGAGGAAGAAGCAGGCTCCCAGCGGAAGAGCCTGATGCGGCGCTCGATCCCGTAACACCGGGATCACGCCCTGAGCCGAAGGCAGACGCTTAACGACTGAGCCACCCAGAGGCCCCAGAGATTTTTTTTTTAAAGAAAGAAACAAGTGTTGGGAAAGATGTGGAGAAATTGTAACCCTCATATGATGCTGGTGGGTATGTAAAATAGTGCAACCACTATGGAAAACTGGCAGTTCCTCAAAAAAACTCAACAGAATTACTGTTATGAACCAGCAATTCCACCTGTAGGTATATACCCACAGGAAATGAAAAGAGAGACTCACCTGCATCATATGAGGGTTACAATTTCTCCATCTTTTCCAACACTTATTTTTCTTTCTTAAAACAAACAAACGATATCCACACATGGCCATCCTGGTGGGTGTGAAGAGGTATCTCCTTGTGCATGTGTGTTTTAATCAAGGTGAAATTCACATAGCACAAAATTAATTATTTTAAAATGTATGACTCAGGGGCGCCTGGGTGGCACAGCGGTTAGGCGTCTGCCTTTGGCTCAGGGTGTGATCCCGGCGTTATGGGATCGAGCCCCACATTGGGCTCCTCCACTGTGAGCCTGCTTCTTCCTCTCCCACTCCCCCTGCTTGTGTTCCCTCTCTCGCTGGCTGTCTCTATCTCTGTCAAATCAATAAATAAAATCTTTAAAAAAAAATGTATGACTCAGGGTTTAGTACATTCACGATGTTGTACAACCACCACCTCTCTCTAGTTTCAAAATTTTTTCATCACTCCAGAAGACCACTCCATTAGTAATCACACCCTGTTCTCTCCTCTCCCATTCCCTGCCAACCACTAATTTACTTTGTCTCTATGGATTTTCCTGTTCTGCATAGTAACTTCTCTCATTTAGCATAATGTTTTTGAGGTTCACCCAAGTTGTAGTATGTATCAGTATTTCATTCCTTTTTATGGCTAAGTAATATTCCACTATGTCGACAGACCACAATCTGTTTATCCAACTCTTCCACTAATAGACATTTGGGTTGTTTCCCCATTTTGGCTATTATGAATAATGCTACTATGAAGGTCTGTGTACAGGTTTCTGTGTGGATATAGGTTTTCATTTTTCTCAGATACGTATGTAGGAGTAGAACTGCCCAGTCATATGGTAATTCTACGTTTAGCCTTTTGAAGAACCACCGAACTATTTTCCAATAGCAGCCGCACCATTTAATAATTACAACCAGCAATGTATGAGGGTTCACATTCTTGCTGACACTTGTCATTTCCATAAAAAAAATATCTATCTATATATAGATACATATCTATCTATATACAGATATCACTCTCTATATAGACAGAGACACATCTCCATCTTAGTGAATGTGAAGTGGTATTTCATTGTGGTTTTGATATGCACTTCCTTAATAACCAATCATGTTGAACATCTTTCCATGTGCTGACTGGCATTCTTTATCTCTTCTTTGGACAAAGACCTATTCAAATCCTTTGCTCATTTTTATCATTTATTAATTTTTTAAAAGACTTACTTATTTTAAAGAGACCGTGAGCAAGGGGAGGGGCAGAGGGAGAGAGAGAAGCCTCAAGCAGACTCCCTGCTGAGTGCGAGCTTGATGCAGGGCTCAAGCTCTGAGGCTCTGCAGGGCTCAAGACCCTGAGATCAGGACCCAAGACCCTGAGATCAGGACCCCAGCCGAAATCAAGAGCCAGCTGCTTAATCAAATGAGCCACCCAGGTGCCGCCGCTTGCTCATTTTTAAATTGGGTTGTTTTTTGTTGTAAAAATTCTTTCTGTATTGTGGATACTAAACCTGTATCATATAAATGATTTGCAAATCCTTTCTCCCATTCGATAGGTCATCTTTTCACTTTCCTGATAATTTCTTTTGATGGACAAAGTTCTTAATTTTTATGAAGACTTTATTACCTGCAAATTTGCTGAATTCACTTATTAGCTCTAGTAGTTTTTCAGTGGATTCTCTGGCATTTTCTATATATGGAGTTATGTCACCTGCAAATAGTTTCACATCTTTCTTCCCAATTTGGGTGCATTTTCTTTCTTTTTGTTGCTCAAATGCTCTGCCAAGACTTCTAGTACTATGTTGAATAGCAGCAGTGAACTTATGAGTCCTTTTTAAAAAAATCCTCTTTTATTTTAGTTCAATTAATTAATACATATTATTGGTTTCAGAGGTACAAGTCTGTGACTCATCAGTCTTATACCACAGGAAGTGCTCTTTACATCACATGCCCTCCTTAATGTCCATCACCCAGTTACCTCATCCCTTTACTCTCCATCCCCTCCAGCAACCCTGATTGTTTCCTATGATTAAGAGTCTCCTATGGTTTGTCTCCCTCTCTGGTTTCGTTGTTTCATTTTTTCCTCTCTTCCCCTATGATCCTATTTTGTTTTTTAAATTACACATATCAAAAATAAATAAATTCCACGTTATCAATGAGATCATATAATTGTCTTTCTCTGATTTACTTCACTTAGCATAATACCCTCTAGTTCCATCCACATCCTTGCAAATGGCAAGATTCCGTTTTCTTTTTGACAGCTGCATAATGAATCCTTATCTTGTTCCTGATCTTAGCAAGGAAGCGTTCAGTCTTTCACCACTGAGTATCATGCTAGCTGTGGGTTTTTCCTAGGTGCCCTTTATTATGTTCTGGAAGTACTCCTAGTTTTCTGAGTGTTTGTGTCATGATAGGGTATTGAATTTTGTCAAATGCTGCTTCTGTATCAATTGATCATGTGGTTTTATTCCTTTGTTCTATTAACTTGGTGTATTACATTGATTTTCTTTTGAACTACCCTTGTATTTTTGTGATAAATCCCACTTAGTCATGGTGTTTAATCTTTTAAATGTGCTGTTGGGGGGCACCTGGTTGGCTCGGTTGGTTGGATGTCCAACTCCTGATTTCAGCTCAGGTCATGATCTCAGGGTCCTGGGATCAAGCCCCAAGTCAGACTCCTCGCTCAGCTGGGAGTCCACTGGAGATTCTCTTTCTCCCTCTGACCCTCCCCTCCTCTCTTTTTCTAAAATAAGTAAATAAATCTTAAAAAAAAAAGTGCTTTTGGATTTAGTTAGTATCTTGCTGAAAAATTTTGCATCTATATTCATAAAGGATATTGGTCTATAGTTTTTTCCACTATCTTTGCTGCAGTTCACTTAACTTTAAATCCATAACTAAGATGAGAAGTAAGCTAATTCTGTAATTCTGAGGTGATCATAGTAGTGCCAGATAAAGAATATTATCAAAATAAATTTTAAATCTTCCTGAGACATAAAATCCACTTTTATTGATTTAAATTAATTAAAATAATTTAGAGATTTTCTTCTGTCTACCATAGAGAATGCTGTATACTTGGCATTGGAAGAGATGTTTGTCTAGGGTTCCATGATGGCTGGTTATTAGGTAAAACAATAATCTGCCTCACGACTCCCTGGGATAGAAGGAAGGTCAGGGTCTTGAGAATGACGTGGGGAATGAAACACAGAACATGAAGGACATGAGCATCCTAATACGGAACAAAAGGTTCTTCTTGACTTCCTTTTATGTTTCATTCTACCTTCCCATTAGAGAAAAAGGTTAATCTTATTTTCCATTATTTTAAAAATTCCCTCAATGTATTTCTGTCCATGACTATCTTTCTATTGTATTTCCTAGGCATTTAGAAACCTGGGGTTAAGAGCAAAAGCTCGCTGCCTAATTATGTTTCCACTGATAGTTCAAAGCTATTTTAACACTGACCCACATCAATTCCTAATCTTCATTCAAACTGCTCCCTACCAGCCAGGGTAAAGAGGGAGAAGGGCACAGAGGCACACCTGCACAGCAACGGCTCCACGGCAAGCCGGTGGCCGAGCAGCTTCCTCCTGCTTAGCCACCGGCCATCAGTCTCACAGACTGACCAAAACACAAGTGGATGAAGGCAAGAATGTAGGTTTGGTCAAGCCTAGGAACAGAGTCTGCTGTATAGCAGGGAAACCATTTTGCCCTTGCTGGCTGTGGGGAACCCCTGTGTTAACAGCTACCAAGGTTCCCCCTTGACTGATCCTGCGCAGAGTCAGGCAGAGAACCCACATACTACAATGCAGGCTGGACACCATCAAACCAGTGTGAGACGAAAACCTTACATGTGGATGGCAAGGGAGGTATGCACATACTTAATAGAAGAAAAACTGGTCCTTTGGCATTCTTTCAGTTAGGTTCTTTTTAGCTTAGATGAAGGCCTGGTGTGCTTTCGTGGTTTGGCAAGCCTGTTCAAATAAATGAAATTTTTAAAGTACCTTCTCTGTCTAAACTCCTTTGTACTAATTAAGTGAAACCAGACAGCAGCGCTGGCTCATTCCTTCATCTTCACATTTTTACACATGCCTACTATCCATGAAAAGCAAGCTGTGAGAGCTGCCACAAGAGCCCAGGGTCTCCAGGGTCGTAAGACAGAGGGAAGACTAGGAAGAAAGGGCGGCTGTTGCCAGACATGGAAACTGCACAGCTGCGGGCCAGTCACCTCCCAAGCTCTACCAGGATTTCTAGGGAGAGAGAACTGCCAGGCTCACCGTTACTATGACCCTAATCCTCTACTGGGGCCTTTCTTGCAGCTTGGGAACTGCAGCTGGGCCCTAGGGATGCGAGTCCTCTCTGGGCTTGCCCGGCCCAGGGTCAGTCAGCTCTGGCAATGGATGGGCACCACAAGGCTATCCCTAAGTCATTAGGTTGAGCCACAGGAAATTGTCAATATTTGACCATTCTGACCTTTGAATATGGCTATTTCCTGCAGTTCAACCTAAACTTTCAATTAAGGGGAAAGAAAGGCAAGAAACTGAAGCCCAGACTACTGTCTGCAGTAGATTCTATTCAATCTATTAGAAGCAGAATAGGTTTCCTAGAACAGTAAGTCTCCCAATTCATTTTTTCATCTTTCATCTTGTTTAAGGTTCTGTTATGGGTTGAACTGTGTCCTCCCAAAAGGTGTGTTGAAGTCTTAATCCCCCTACTTCATAATGTGAGCATATTTGGAAATGGGGTCTTTTTTTTTTTTTTTTTTTTTTTTTAAGTAGGCTCCATGACCAGCGTGGGAGCCCAATTCAGGGCTTGAACTCATGACCCTGAGATCAAGACCTGAGCTGAGACTAAGAATTAGATGCTTAACTGACTGAGCCACCCAGGTGACACAGAAATGAGGTCTTTATGGAGGTAACTGAGTTAAAGTGAGGTCATTAGTGTGGGTCCTACCAATGACTGGTGTCCTTACAGAAAGGGGCAATGTGGCTAGAGGGGAGATGACGTGAAGGCAGGAGGGTTGCACCTACAAACCAAGGAATGGCTGAGGCTACCAGCACCTAGGAGAGAGGCTTGACCAATTCCTTTCCTAGAGCCTTGAGAGGGAGCTTGGCCTTGTAGAAACCTTGATTTTGTACTTCTGGTTCCCAGAACTGTGAGGCAATGAGTTCCCATTGTTTCAAATCACCCAGTATGTGGTACTTTGTCATAGGAGCCCTAATGTGAAGGTCTGAATGTTTGTTCCCACCCCTGCCTTCCTATGTTGAAATCCCAATGCCCAATGTGATGGCGTCATAGGTGGGCTGTAGAGAAATACGTAAATAATGAAGTAGAGCCCTCAGGAGTGGGGTTAGTGCCCTCATGAGAGGGTCCAGAGGATCTCTAGCCCCTTCTACTACGTGAGGACACAGGGAGAAGGTGCCAGCTGTAAGCCAGTAAGCTAGCCCTCACCAGAAGGTGACTGTGCTGGTGCTTTGGTCCTTGACTTTCTAGGCTCAAGAGCTGTGAACAATAAATCTGTGTTGTTATCTAAGCTACCCAAGTCTGTGGTATTTTGTTATAGCAGCCTGAATGGATGAAGACACCTAGGAAGTAAATACAGGTTCCTTCCAGTGATGACCAACTACGTTGTTGGTACGACACAACGGGACAGCTTATGTTGAGAATGGTAAAGCTGTTTAATCCCTAGGATCCAGATCTGAGGTATTCCTTCATTCCTACAGGAACTAGTTGTGCTTCCTACTGTGGCCAAAAAGATTTCACTGTAAACAGTAAAGCCAGCTTTGTAATTTATAACGCACATACACGCACACACGCACACTCTCCTCCCTTTGGTTTTCTGGTATTTTCAAGTTTATGGTAAGAGTTTCAATATGAATTTTTTCTTCAATCTGCAATGGGGCAGACATAATGCTTATGCACCCTTAAGGAGCCCATTCAAATTCAGGAGAACCAGAAACTTATTCTAAGGAGACACAAAGAATTGCTGATACCGTCACACGGAGTCCTTCTGTGTTCAAGAGTTTAGAAGGTGGAAACAGAGCTCCTGGAGTTGTATTCCGAAGAACAGTGTTAGCAGGCTTCACTCTCTGGGGGACTCAAAAGCAGGTAAGCAGAGCAGGACCGGAGACAACAGGTTCTTCTGGAAGGAAGGAGAGCCCGACGCAGATTGGTGTAGAACGCACCAGAAGCTCTTTTACATCAAACTTCTTTAGGATTCAGTTTTACAAACAGGCCTAAACAAAAAAATAACAGAAGGTGATTTTAAGTCGGCTGGCTGCAGTCAGATGGGAATTTTCTGAGCAGAAATGTATATGTAAGGAAAGGGATTTTTTTTAAAGAAGGACCTTTTATTTATTTAATTTTTTAAAGATTTTATTTATTTTTTCGACAGAGAGAGACACAGCGAGAGAGGGAATACAAGCAGGGGGAGTGGGAGAGGGAGAAGCAGGCTCCCTGCTGAACAGGGAGCCCAATATGGGGCTCAATCCCAGGACTCTGGGATCATGACCTGGGCCCCGAAGGCAGATGCTTAGCGACTGAGCCACCCAGGTGCCCCAGGAAAGGGATTTTGATTCATATTTGTACCTTCCATCTTTGGGCCTACTTTCCTTTCTTAGCCAAATTAAGAATCAGCTTTTGATTATCACAACACAACAGTGCCCGAGGGAACCAGTCTTCTCCCACTTCATCATTTTATGGTTCATTACCATTTCCATTAGATACAGTTAGGAAAGTGAAAGCAAGCGAAATGACAACTAAGCCATCTGGAACCTTTGATACTCAAAACTTCAGGGAGACAGGACACACAAACCACAGCCTGGAATGGAGTGTTTAAACTGACTATGGATTCAAATTATTCAGATCTTATTCCTGCTTCTTTTGTCCATTTCTGCAAACAGTTGATAATTGGCAGGGGGTGGGGAGGAGGAATGAATAATAAGACACAAAAAGCATTAATGATAAAGGAAAAAAATTTAATAAGTACAACTACATTAACATGAAAAATAACTTCCATTCATAAAAATGATACCTAAAGCAAATAAAAGGTAACTTACATACTGGAAGGTGCAGCTTACATGTCTAACAAAAACATTAGTTCAATACAAAATATAGATAGAAATCCTATATATCAGTTTTAAAAAAGGGAAAAAAAACAGTAAAAGAGGCTGAACAAACAGGAATTTTACAGAATGGGAAACAAATATGGTAAAGAAATATACGATGAAATGCTCGTCTTCATAGGTGATCAGGAAAATGCAAAACAAGATCACACAGAGATAACATTTTATAACCATTTGATGGCAAAAATCCAGAAGCCTGACTTTACCAAATGCTAGAAAAGACAGATCGACAGAATCCCCTATGTCGCCAGTGGGAGTGTGATTTAGTAACAGCTTTAGAAAACAAGATGGCGTTCCCCTGTGAAGCTGAACACTCCCAGACTTGACACCCCAGAAATTCTGACTACATCCCAAACTCTTGTCCACATACACTACGAGAATGTTCACAGCAGCCCATTCTGAAGAGTCCAAGGCCCACGGGGTGGCTCAGCCGGTTAGGCGACTGACTCTCGATTTCTTCGGCTCAGGTCATGATCTCAGGGTTGTGAGATCGAGCCCTGCATCAGGCTCCAGGCTGGGTGTAGAGTCTGCTTAAGATTCTCTCTCTCCACCTCTACCCCTTCTCCACTCCCCCTCCCTCTCTTAAAAAAAAAAAAAAAAGTCCAAAGCCCAACATCAGAAGAGGAGAAATTCACTGTGGTATAGTCGTGCAACAGAATATCACTAAGCAGGAAAAATGAGGAAACTACACACCGAAAACAGAGTGAACTTCAGCAATGTGGAGCTGAATGAAAAGAAAATCAACTCCCAGAAAAGTACATATAGCATGATCTCTTTTTTACAAAGTTCAGAACAAACAACTAAACTGTACATTCCTTGGGTACACACATATATTCTCGATAAAACTTACTAAAATAAAGTAGGTATAAGCGAATATGACATTGTGTGTTAATTATACTTCAAAAACCACAGGGTAAAAGCAGGAGGATAAGATGGGAACGTAATTAGGGATATGATATTAAGATTCTGGTTCTTGGCTGACGGTAGGTTTCAGGGTGTTTATTATTAAACTGAAAAATACATTAGTGAATGAATAAATAAAGATGACAGTTTCATGCATCAATGATGCCTACTGTGTCCTAACTCAAAGATTCTGATTAAGTCAAACCCAGGCATCTGAGGTCCATTAAAATAAAGCGGAATAGAAACAAACAAAAAGCAGCGAGTATCTAAATCACCTTGACTGAATCTGAAGCTGCGAAGGTAAGGCTTCAAAGGCTCTTCCCTTGCAAAGGTGCCGTCAGAGCAGCGGCTGCGAGCTCAGGGCTGCCCTCTGGAGGCACTTCCGGGAAACTGCCTATCCAGACGGCAGAGGCAAGGGACCTGCGTCTCCCAGACAGCAGCAGCAGCATCTGCGGTTTCTTTCCTCATTTTACATAAAAACTCACATTCGTACCCAGTTTTGCATTCTTTGTCTTCACTTTCTTAAATTGTGCAAGCTTTAGGTGCCACAAAACCTAGCTCTCTCGTCCTGCTAATCCACTGACATAACCATGTTACAAGGTACACAAGGGCCTCTGGGGGACTCTCCCTCCGACCTACCCAGAGGACACCAATCTTTGTGTGGCATTCCTGAAGGTCTCTGCAACACAAGAACACACAGACATCTTCCCCTCCTTCCTATGTATTACTTTTTATTTTGAGATGTCAAGCTGATAGAAAAACTGTGAGAGTAGTACAAAGAATGGCTTCCTCTGGAAACACTGGAGATTAACTTGTCAGAATGTGTGTAAAATGACAATATATGAAGTTCCTCACAATGTTATTTCATAGCAAGAGACAATGAAAACTTTCATGTCCAAGATCTCCAATTCCAGCCCAACACCACAGGGTTCATTCTAGTTTTCTCTCTTTCCGTTTCTGGAAATTCCTCCTCTGACAGTAAGGCACTGTGTAGATGCCACCATCACGCATGGGCTCTGACACCTGACGTGGAGCCGTTCCTTACCCTACTTGGGCTCTGACACCCTGCACTGGGACACCTGCCTGTGTGGACACCTTCTTCACTCCACTCAGGCTGACACGGTGCTCAGCCATCACAGCCACACCTCGCTGCAGCCTCCAAGTCGATCCCAAGCCTACCATGCCCACTCTACCTAGTGGCTTTTGGAATAAATTATTCAGGAAGGAAGGAAGGAAGGGGTAAAAGGGAAAGAGGAAGAAAAGGGGAAGAGAATGCAAAAGATCTCTCTACATTTTCTATACTAATGATAACATACTACATTCACAGTCCTGCATCTTGCGCTTTTCATTCAAGATGTATTAATGAGGGGCGCCTGGGTGGCTCAGTCGTTAAACGTCTGCCTTCAGCCCAGGGCATGATCCCAGAGTCCTAGGATCGAGCCCCACATCAGGCTCCCTCCTCCGCTGGGAGCCTGCTTCTGCCTCTCCCACTCCCCCTGCTTGTGTTCCCTCTCTCGCTGGCTGTCTCTATCTATGTCAAATAAATAAAAATAAAATCTTAAAAAAAAAGATGTATTAATGAGATAGCCTCATAATTAAATAATTTCCTTATTATTTATGGTACCAGAATATTTCACAAATTTTCTGTGGCACACACAATGCGGTTGCTCAACCAGTCTCCTACTGATGGGTATCTCTGTTTTGCCAATCTTTTGCTATTCCAAGTAACCTTACATGAGTAACACAATTACTGTGACAGAAGCAACATATACATTGTAATTTTGCATACTTTCAGTGCATCTGTGGGATAAAGTCCTGGAAATGGGTGAAAAAGAGCACATGACTTTGTAGTTTTATAGATTTTGACAAGCAGCTCTCTACCAGTAATGTTTAAGAACACCTCTAACTTATTTTTTTACATGATGGGGAATTGAGAATTTCTGGGCATTTGTGGGTCATAAAACCAAAGCGAAACAAAAACAAAATAAAACAAAACCCAACAACTCCCAAGCCCCCAAACACAAAACCTGAGAAACTAAACCAGACTAAAAAGACATAGCGGCATTTTCTTACTTGTTGCCTTGGAGTGTAGGGTCTTTCCATCCACACTTTGGACATTACAGGAAACAAACAATTTCCTTCCTTCAACTTTATCAAGCTGGCTATTAATCACAACAACAGAACAAAGGGGGATAGGCCTGCAGAAGGAAAAAAAGGAGACAAAATCTGTTTTTATTAAATTTATGTAACACTGAGAAAATTTATGTAACACTGAGATGACCAAGTGCTTATGAAAGGGTAGAAATCTGTAACAGCTGGTATCAGCACATGTCAGATAAACTGTCTCAGATCAGACATCCCTTACCCTGGCTGAACCCAGGGGCCATCCACACCTCCCCTTCCTCCTGAGTGCCACTGATTTCAGGTGGCAACTGGGTACCTGGGCCCAGGCTGCCCCTGGAGTTAGTTTCAGAGACCACCAGGGATCCTAGCTTTTCGATGGCATAAGCTGTCCCATCTGAAGACCCAGAGCTGGGGCGTCTGGGTGGCTCAGTCGTTGGGCGTCTGCCTTCGGCTCAGGTCATGATCCCAGAGTCCTGGGATTGAGCCCCGCATCAGGCTCCCTGCTCAGTGGGAAGCCTGCTTCTCCCTCTTCCACTCCCCCTGCTTGTGCTCTCGCTCTCTGTCAAATAAATAAANAAAATCTAAAAAAAAAAAAAAAAAAGAAAGAAAGAAAGAAAGAAAGACCCAGAGCAAAGTCTGAAGGGCTCTGGAATCCTTTAAAGAAATGAAAACAGGACCATGGGACAGTCTCATCAGCATCTCTCATTTTCTATCATAATCCAAATTTCTCATCCAATCCCCTTTAGAGTGACTGTCACTAGAAAGACACCCAGTAACAACAAATTGCAGGTAAACAGCTAAATGTACTAATAAGCCAGGGCTGTGCAAGAGAACTTTCTGTGGTGACAGAAATGTCTCACCTCTGAGCTGTCCAATGCAGCAGCCACCTTATAATGAACACCCAAACTGTAGCTACTGTGAATGAGAAACTGAATCTTTAAATTTATTTAGTGAATTTATATTTGAATTTAAGTAGCCTCTTGTGACCAGTGGCTACAGTTACCTTTGGGAATCCTGGAGACATGATGAAAAAGGTACCTTTTCAAGGGTGAAATTTTTTTTTTTTTTTTTAAAGATTTTATTTATTTATTCGACAGAGATAGAGACAGCCAGCGAGAGAGGGAACACAAGCAGGGGGAGTGGGAGAGGAAGAAGCAGGCTCATAGCAGAGGAGCCTGATGTGGGGCTCGATCCCACAACGCCGGGATCACGCCCTGAGCCGAAGGCAGACGCTTAACCGCTGTGCCACCCAGGCGCCCCTCAAGGGTGAAATTTTATGTGGCAGAAACATAATGTGTCTGTGCTCCTACAGTGCCGCCACGTAAAGGAACGACTTCAGGTGCAAGGAAAGTCGTCACAGTAATGACTCAGCCCGGTTTTCGCTCCTATTGGCTTTTCCTGAACCTCCTGATGGAACCACCAAACTTTGCTTTTATTTCTTTAAACATCTCTTTATATCATCTTCTATATTGTGTGTCTGATTATCATATCTTAAGTCCCTGAGGGTCTAAATCTGTTATTTATTCTTTCTGCTGATTCTCACTTACGGTGGTTTACTTCCTCATGGCTTATATCCTTGTATCTGGCACATGATCTACTGTTCTAAAGGAAAAATGTCCTTCAGAATTTCTTATCCGCTATGTTGCTTGCAGAAGTCTAATCCAGGGCTTCCCAATCAATATGCCATGAATGAGTTGCAAAAATGCTAAGCTATCGAATCTTTCATAGCTGGCTAGCTACCACTAATCATTAGCTGTTTTGTCTATTTATCTTTTTATTATAATAATATTTTTTTATTATATTATGTTAGTCACCATACAGTACATCCCTGGTTTTTGATGTAAAGTTCCATGATTCATTAGTTGCGTATAACACCCAGTGCACCATGCAATACATGCCCTCCTTACTACCCATCACCAGCCTATCCCATTCCCCCACCCCTTGTCCCCTCTGAAGCCCTCAGTTTGTTTCTCAGAGTCCATAGTCTCTCATGGTTCATTCCCCCCTTCTGATTACCCCCCTTTCTTTATCCCTTTCTTCTCCTACTGATCTTCCTGTCTATTTATCTTAATACGCTAAACGCAAAGTATGACATTTCTACCAGGTGTCAGGAAACTATCAGACCTGAGTAAGAGGCAATCTTGCTTCTTAGAAGAAGGGTGGATTAAGACCCCATGCTTGGGGCGCCTGGGTGGCACAGCGGTTAAGCGTCTGCCTTCAGCTCAGGGCGTGATCCCGGCGTTATGGGATCGGGCCCCACATCAGGCTCCTCTGCTATGGGCCTGCTTCTTCCTCTCCCACTCCCCCTGCTTGTGTTCCCTCTCTCACTGGCTGTCTCTATCTCTGTCAAATTAATAAATAATAAAATCTTTAAAAAAAAAAAAAAAGACCCCCATGCTTGACACTGTAAATTATCTTCAATTAAATTTAATCCCAGGTTGTTATCTCTAACCCCCAGAGGGCCACCAATTGATTAATTTATTACTATTATTATTATGAATCTAACAACTATATACAAAATAAAAGGCCTAACAGATGTCAAGCTATGGCTGACACTTGAACAATGTGGGAGTTAGGGGCACTGATTCCTGCACAGCCAAAAATCCATGTAGAACTTGACTGCCCCAAAAATCTAACTCCTAACTGTCTATTGTGGACCAGAATCCTTGCTGGTAATATAAGCAGCCAATTAACACACGTTATACACTGTATTCTTACAATAAAGTAAGCCAGAGAAAAGAAAATGTTAAGAAAATACGAGAACGAGAGGAGGGAGTTAAGATGGTGGAGGAGTAGGGGACACCTTTTTCAGCCGGTCCCCTGAGTCGAGCTGGATAGGTACCAGACCATCCTGAACACCCACGGAATCAGCCTGAAATGCAGGAAGATACATCTGGATCTCTACAAATGAACATCTCCAGCACTGAGTATTGAGGTACGAAGCGGGGAGCCGTGAAACCGCGCACAGATATTGGAAGATAAATGGAAGGGAGAGGGAGCCACGGCCTTCGGGCCCCAGGAAGCGGCAGCCACCTGCACGGGGACTGGCCGATTTGCGGACAGGCACCCGCAAGAGAGCAGACTGGGACAGTGAGCCAGGGAATGTGCGCCACCAGACTGAAACAGAGCTCCAGTGCGCTCAACTGGAACCAGACTGAGACCGGGAGCTCCGGGAGCATGCGGGGGTGGCTGGCAGCTGGCGGTGTTAGAAACACAAAGGACAGGGACACGCTGGCCCTGGAAGTGAGGGCTGGGACACTGGGTGTGGGTAGCACATCTCGGGACGCTGCAGGGTTCAGCAGCACCAACAGAAACAGAGTTAAAGTGGCCAGAACATCAGTGGAGAACAGTCTGCGATCCCTCTGTTCTGAGACAGAGGCTGAGATTCGGCCGCTGCTGCTCTGACTCTCAGAAGAGGCACAGCAGACCTCCAGGGAAAGCCACCAGAGAACGAAAGCCTGGAAATACTGGCTCACAGGGTGCCCATCCTCACCCCCCTTGCAGGGGACACGGAGACTCTACCCAAAGTGGGCTGCCTGAGTTATCAGCGCAGCAGGCCCCTCCCCCAAAAGGCAGGCTGAAAAATCAAGAAGCCCACATCCCTAAGATCCCTATAAAACAAG
>NC_048219.1:88916003-89043383 GCF_002007445.2 Ailuropoda melanoleuca
TACATCAGAAACCAGGGATGTACTGTATGGTGACTAACATAACATAATAAAAAAACCATTAAAATAAAAAAATATTATTATAATAAAAAAAAGAAAATACGAGAACGGGAAAGAACGAGGAAATACATTTACAGTACTGTATTTATTGAAAAAAATCCAAGTATTAATTGACCGATGCAGCTCAAAGCTGTGTTGTTCAAGGGTCAACTGTACTTACATCACCCAGTGCTTTATTCTGGTCTTTAATCATCAGCTAATAGAAGAGAACGAAGGCCGTGTGTTGTAGTGAGGAGCACCAAAGAGTCCGAAGACTTTGGTTCTGACCCTGGCTGTAGTCTCTCTATCTGTGTGATTTCACGCAAAACTGGTTTTTGGTAAGTATTCTAACTGTGGGTAACAAGTGAACAGCAACAGAACAGATTTATGTGGGTAGTTTGTTGGATGGGACGAGGACTAAGCACAGGGCCTGGCAAGTAGCATGTCCTCAAGACACAAACACCTGTTAAGCTGAACTGTAATCCAAATACTTTGCTGACCCTGTTTTCAAATTAACCCCTTTTTTCTTCTAATTGAGAAGGGAGGTTGTAGTATTCTTCAACTTTATTTGAACAAAGAAAAGTGTTTTTTAAAAAACATGGAACATGGAAAGATATTAAAAACTTTAATATATTCTTTATCATGTTGACAAACCATCTCTAGGGTCTAATTTCATAGTATAAAACTATCTGTTTAATGTCAGTGTATAAATAACATACACTGTATAAATGTATAGATGCGTATATATAAATGTATTTATGTAAATGTATAAAACAAAGTCAACATATAAAACATTGACTACATGTAAAGATGACAATTTTTCCCAAGTTAATCTTTAAGTTAATGTAACTTCTATCAAAATCACATTTTGTTTTTTTGGTAGATTTTGACAAATTTATCCTAAGTTTCATCTGATTCATTCAAATGATATCATATCGATCTTTAAGGTAAAAAAAGAAAAAGAAAAAATCCTGTCACATGCTACATCATGGACAAAACTTGAGGACATTTTGCTAAGCGAAATAAGCCAGTCATGAAAAGAGAAAACGTTGAATGATTCCACTTACATGAGGTAAGTCAAATTCATAGAAACAGAAAGTAGAATGGTGGTTGCCAGGGGTTTTAAGGATGGGAAAATAGGGAGTTAAGGTTTATTGGGTATAGAGTTTCAGTTTTGCAAGATAAAAAAGTTCTGAAGATCAGTTTCACAACAATATGAATATATTTCACGCTACTCAAAAAAAATTTTAAAATACAAGGCACAAAGCCCACTAAATCTAAAAGACCACTGTGGGGGCACCTGGGTGGCTCAGTCGTTAACCATCTGCCTTCAGCTCAGGTCATGATCCCAGGGTCCTGGGATCAAGTCCCGCATCGTGCTCCCTGCTCAGTGGGGAGCCTGCTTCTCCCTGCCACTCTTCCTGCTTGTGTGCTCTGACAAATAAATAAATAAAATCTTTAAAAAAAATTAAAATGCCACTGTGAACTCATTACCTTATTAAATGTTAAAAACTTTCTAGGTGGGACACAAAAATGGCCCAGGAGCAAGGTTATCCTGCCCACCATGACAATACATCTAATATTTTCCTAGTCTTTTGCACTATTCTCCAGTAAAAAGAAATCAGCGATCTTTGTAGAGTAGCTGCTCTATGTCTTGGCACAGATATACCTCACTGTTGCCAAAATAAAAGTAATGATAATAACAACATTAACAATAATAGTAATAAGCAGTCAACACTGAGCACTTGTTATGTGGCCAGATATTGTTCTAGGTGCTTTATATGCATTCACTCATTTACAGTTCATAATGACACTATATGGTGGATATTATTACCCTCTTTTTAAAGATGAGGAAATTAAAACACAGAGAGGTTAAGGAACTTGTCCAAGGTCGTACAGCTGGTAAGTGGCAAAACGGGCATTTGAACCTGCTCTAAAGTCTGTCCTCTTAACCAGTACATTATACTGTCCCTCGGGCGACAAAAGTACCTAAAAACCCATCTGGATAGAATTGAAAGGACAGGAACCAGTCTAAAAGAGACTCCTCACAGGCCAAATGCAATTTAAGCACAGAAAGAGGGTAAGAACCATGGTTAACTAAGTTATGGAAAGCCAGGAGACACTAATGATTCTGAAAAAAGGGAAAAATTAACACAAGAATTATGAATCTATAGCTATAATTCAAAAATAAGGATGGCTATGATCACATTAAGTTGAATTTTTTAAGCAGCTGACATATAGGCAGACATATGTCTGCCTCACAGCATTTTACTCTATGAAAGGCCACGGCAGACACACAGTGAGGGATGTGTATCGGTCAGGTTTGGGGAGGCTGCACTGGAAGGATTATGTTTACACACTCATGGCATAAACAATCTGGTAGTTTTCCGAGCTGTAAGGTCAGATCTATAAAGGATACCTACATTCAGCAAGGAATCTCCCATGTGTTAGTCAAAGGCGCTTTGAGAGCCTGTATGAACTGGGGGTAGGCAAAGACTTGGAAAACCCTCAGCATCCCCATCAGGATGTTACCTCTTATGTCCCTGCCAAGTGTGTGTCGTACAGGTGAGCTGACAGGTGAAAAGAAAAGAACATCTATGCACACTGTTGGACTTACACCCATCGACAAATGCCATTCGGGGGTTTATATTAAGTCTGCCACAATGTCCATAAAAACCCTCATTAATCCTCTCCCCTACACCAGCAGGCAGAAAACTGTCAGGAACCCAAACAATTCCAGAAAATGCAGGAATTGTACCCTTAACAGAAAGGACTGGTTACAGAAAAGAACCAGCTGGAAAGAAGGCAAATGTCTTGCCCAGTTCAGTATCTCCGGAAGAAAACTAGTCTCATGTCCTTGTTTCCTGGGAGATGGAATCTCCACCAATTACGGGAGATACATTTAATTGTAGGTAAGTGGCAAACCAAAGCAGAAAATATACAACTACAGACACAATGGACTTGGATACTAAAAAAGGGGAAATGCTAGGTTAGAAGAAAGGCTGTAGGTCTGAAAGTCCCTCAGACGTGGTAAGGAAATCTTGACTCCAACAGGGGCTTGGCTTTATGAACTCTGGCATGTATTCCAATCACCCTCAAAGGAAAAATCCTATTCCATTAAGAATCTCCAGGATGACTGCTCAGAACCTACAAATTCGGCTGGGCTGAGATGGCTCCTTTAGGGTCTGACACAAGTACTGGACAACTAATGAGACTGTAAGAACAAGTATACTAACCTCAGGAAAATATAAATATTGGCATCCTACAGAAATAAATCAAGCCTAGAATGAAAATTTTTTAGAAAGTGTAGGTGAAATAATAAGTTTTTTTAAAAAGATTTATTTATTTTAGAGAGAGAGCACACAAGTGGAAGGGGGCAGAGGGAGAGAATCTTTAAGCAGACTCCCCACTGAGCACAGAGCCCAACGCAGGGCTTGATCTCATGACCCATGAGATCATGACCTGGGTCAAAATCACGAGTCGGTTGCTTAACCGACTGAGCCACCCAGGCACCCCAAAATAATTAAGTTTTATGATCACTGAGATAATTTTGTGTTTGAGGCATCTGGGAAAAAACACTGTATTAGGCTTACTATTTTATTTACTGAAGTACTTAGTAAAATTTGATTATGATGTAAGTCACTGTTTCAGCATTGGAAAGAATTTATATTGCAAAATTTATAAGTTTGGATTTATTAATATGTCTGTGGTTGTGTTAGTTGCTGACCTTAAACACATTTGAGGTGATAATGACATCAGTAAAGAAACCACTTTCTCAATGTCTCTTATCACTAATGATGGTGAATAGAAGTGTTGTGCAGAACTTCCAGGAAGTCTCCTAAAGAGACAAGACAGCTCTTCTTCTGCCCTTTGTCAGTACCACTGTCAGGACATGTGATGGCTCTGACTGGCACTCAGCACTCTGAAAAGGTGAGCTAGAAGGAGCCTGCATCTCTGGGGACCAGGGAGCTTGCCGTACCAGCCCAGGACACCTTCCTTTGGACTCCTTTGTGTGATACATTTCTCTCTTGTTTACATTTCTGTTAAGCTATTTTCATTTTGAAGTTACTATTACTGGCAGCTGGGGAGGGAGAAGTTAAAGCAGCTGGCCTCCAATTCTTTCGTTCTGTGTGTGTTGGGGGGGCGGGGGGTGGCAGGGAGCAGACACAAACACTCCTAGGGAAAAGGAGATAAGTGACCATATCTAATTTTTTCCAACTGGCCCTCCAGGTGAACAGACCAGGAACTGGCAACCTATGGCCCCAATGGCCAGCTGCCTGTTTTTGTAAAGAAGTTTTACCAGAACACAGCTATACCCATTTATGTATTTATGTACTGTCTACGGCTGCTCTTTTTCTGCAATGGCAGAGTTGAGTAATTATATCAGAGACATTATGGCTTCCAAAACATAAAATATTTACAGAAAAATTTTTGTTGGCCCCTGAAATAAACTAATATTTGCTAGGGGAAAGTGTCCTTTTCTGTAGAATGCCTGGCTAAGGATATCTTCTAGTAAATAAACCCACAATCTAGGAGGCATGGCTTCCTGATGATGGCCACATAAACCATACAACTCTCTGGGGGCATAAAATGGAGATGTTTTGTAACTTAAATGCCTCCCACTGTGCGAAGTAATAACCCACAAACCTCGTCTGGAAACCGCATCTATTGAACTGTTCTTAAACTCTGTTTTGCACTATCGCGCTTTCTTTTCTTTGTTCCTGTGCTGGTGTCCACTGTTTTGTTAACTGTAGGGGTATCGCTGTAGGACTGAAGAATTAAGAACCTGTGGAGCTTTATTTCTGATGGATGCCTAACTCATTTTGCTGCCGGCCCTTTTATTTCTGTGCGAAGTTACGAAAAACTCCTGTTTTGTTATGTAGTGGATATTGGTGCTCCACACAGATCCCCTTCAATCCTTTTCTCACGTTTGTTTTGGTTTTTTGGTTATTTTTGCCTAGAGCCTACCTTGCTCGAACACAGAGAGCCCAACGGGCCTGGAATTTTGGTCCCCAGGATGGCCCTCATCGTATGACTACTGTGTGAGAGAGCTCCCTTGCTTAAGGCAGGAACATTTCACGGGCACACATTTCCCTCCAGAGCTCCTTGGGTGACCAGGCTGAAGTTGCCCTTTGCAGGACTCTGAGAGCCCAAGCCTGGGGGCTTCTTCCCTTTCCCTATTCTGCTCCTCCGACTCCTTGCTAGTTTCCCCTGAGAGCACTTCCTTTATCATTTGCACACGAATCTTTGTCTCGGTCTGCTGCTGGGGAGCCTGATCCATGACACCTAAGCAGCAGAGAATACCCAGGAATTTACCTCCTAAAATTGATGTTGAGATTGGCAGTCATGGCAACTCCCCCAGCTGTAAGTGCACACACACCAAGAGTAGAATCCATCATGGTTGCAATGGCACCTCCGTGAAGGAATCTAGTCACAACAGAGAAGAAAAATGTTTTCAGAAGGTCTAAAAACAGAGCCCCTGGAGAGAAATTATCCAAGCACATCTCCAGGTAATTTACTTATGAAAGGTCCACTTGGTCCATGTTCAATGAACTCAAATAATATCCACGTCCCCAGCTTTATTATATTCATAGCATAATAGTATTGATAATATACCAGAACTTAATGGTAATCAGATCCGAAGCAAGCAGAAAGCTAAAAAATAATTTAAGAAATCTATATGTTTTTATTTAACTGTACATATCACTGTTTAAAAATGTAGGAAATGCAGATAAACAGAAAGAAAAATAAATTAAAAATTGGAAGGCCTATAATCCCACCATCCAGTGACAAATCACTGCTAACATGTTCATGGTACTCTCTCAAATTATACTCCATTGCCCTGTCCCATGCTTTTGTGATTTAATATTTATAAACATTTCTCCACATCAATAAATATGTACCTACATTGCCCCTTCAGTGCCTTTATTGTAGTCTATGGATATGTATGGATACTATAAGCTAGCAATCTTTCAGATCAACATTTCTACTGATCAGTGGGATGCTATCATTCTTACCCAGATGCTCCTTGCAGGTAAGGACCTCCTTGAAATATGCAAACTGTTCTATTTTCAACATGATTATGGAACATAGCATATTCAAACCCCAGACCTTCCTCGAGGCTTCTGGGAAAGAGCTGGGCCTGTGGCATGTGATCTTCTTTTACAGGCTTCCCATCTGTAGGGAAATGAGGGGGATGGGCACATGAGAAAACAGGCATGAGAAAGAGGCCCTGAGAGAGCTAAGCATCTGTACCTTGCGAGAACCACAGGCTAATGGACGACGGGGGACAGAGCAAACGTAAATGAAATCAAAACCAAGTACTTACACATGGCAATCAGGAAATATAGTACATAAATGCTGAGGGTATACGAAATGAAATAGTAAATAAGGTAGAGACAGAAAGTCTTCTTGGAATAAGTACGACTTAAATGGGATTTAAAGAAAATGGACAGTGTAGCAGTAGGGAGGTTTTCTTTGCAGAAGTGAGTTTAGGGGTGCCTGGGTGGCACAGCGGTTAAGCATCTGCCTTCAGCTCAGGGCGTGATCCCAGCATCATGGGATCCAGCCCCACATCAGGCTCCTCTGCTGAGAGCCTGCTTCTTCCTCTCCCACTCCCCCTGCTTGTGTTCCCTCTCTTGCTAGCTGTCTCTATCTCTGTTGAATAAATAAATAAAATCTTTAAAAAAAAAAAAAAAAGAAGTGAGTTTAGCCTCAGCAGAAGAGAAGTTACCATACTGAATCAAAATCACGTCCAGTTCGGTCCAATATTCTGTGTGACTAGGACTCTAAGGCCCCAAACTCAGGGTTAGAAGCATTAAGGTTTGTGAAATCAGTGTGTTGTAATCAGACTATAAAAGAAACAGAATGCTTCACATATACCCTGGGCAACACCTAGTACACTTGTTTAGACAGGCTTTTTCAGTTAGTGGCTTGTGAGTCAAAATGCAGGTCACTTCAAAGCCAAGACTGAAAGCTATTATTATTATTATTATTTTTAAAGATTTTATTTATTTATTTGACAGAGAGAGACAGCCAGCGAGAGAGGGAACACAAGCAGGGGGAGTGGGAGAGGAAGAAGTAGGCTCCCAGCGGAGAAGCCTGATGTGGGGCTCCGATGATCCCAGATCGCTGAGATCACGCCCTGAGCCCAAGGCAGACGCTCAACGACTGCGCCCCCCAGGCGCCCCTGAAAGCTATTGTTCTGAAGGTAGGGCGTGTTCATCCTTACACATCGATGTTAAGATTTAATTCCCCAAACTCTGCTTTCTTTCTTGACTCATCATGATTTGCTGTGCATAACACTAAGTTTCTTTTATTGTTCCTGAATTTATATTTACAAAGTTTGAGAAAGATATGAGATGAGAAGATATGGGAGAAGTGGGGAGAATGGCTTTTATTTAGGCCATGAGCATGCTGGGGGGCAGTGCCCTGTCTTTCAGACTTTGCACGCTCAACAAGTGGCATACTCTGCACACGCACACACTATACGCGCTCTAGTGGTTGCTGAGAAAACTAAGGGAGTCAGACAGAGTTAAAACTGAGGGCCAGCATCACAGGAATTGGGAAAATTAAGTTCTTGGCCTAGAACTTGTTCTGTCCTCCACACTTTACCCATACAGTGAGGAGATAAACCTCAACGACCTCTGCGACGTGTCCAACTCTGACGCTGGAAATTCAGGGTAAGACGAGCAACAAACCCTTCTAATTTTTTACTGAGGAGTTCAAAATTTCTGATCTAGACTGCCAAACCTTGAGGTTACCTCATAAAAATGAGAAGAATAAAGATGGTAAAGTAAGTTTGTTAGAAATGCAGACTCTTCGGCTCTACCCCTGACCTACTGAAGCACAGCCTGCATTTTAACAAGACTCTCAGGTGCCTCACAGTCATGTTCAAATCCAAGAGGCACTGGCCTTTCACAACATGGGGTAACAGTGACCACAGCAGAGGAGTGACACGGCCGGACTTGCACTCTGAATCACTGTGCCAGCTAGATGAAAGGAGGGACTGATGGGGATGAGAAAGATGAGCTAGAAGACCACGGAAACACCACAAAACCACGATCACCAGCTCATCAGGGCTGGGGCTTTCCTAGATGAGTAGGCCAGAGAGGTTCAGACAAATGAGGTGAAAGAATTGCTTTTGTGGGCCCTAAACAAGCAAGCTGGAAGACAACGGTGGTGAGGAAACAGTGTCTAACTGTGTGACTGGGGACGTTGTTCACTTGCTGCAGACAAGGCCCAGGATGTGCTGGCAGTATGCGGCTGGGGCTGGGCGAAGAGAGTTCACAGCTGACAGGAAGCTAAGTGAACTGAGGAGAGGCGGACAACGGTGGGGATTCAGGCGCTGAAACGCTCTGCATGTGAGGGAGAGGCTGGCAGATGCCAGTAACAAAGAGAAGATGAGGGTGATGACATCAGATGGTAGAAACCTCAAAGGAATGGGAGTTTCTAAGAGGAACAGGAAGTAATGGGTGAAAGCAAGTATGTGTAACAAGGCGAACCTCCAAGTCCCCCCCTATTCAGAGATGGTTAAGTTTCAGGCAAGAACCATAAACCATGTGGGAAAGGAACCCTGGAAAACACTGATATTTAAGGAGGAGGGAGGAGAGAGAGACTGGTCAGAGAGGTCTGTGAGAGCCAAGAGAGAAGTTCCAAGGAGAATGAGATCAACAGTGAGGTCTAGTCCTGTAAGGGCCAAAAAATGCCCTCCAAATTTGGTATTTAAGTCACGTAGCTTAAGTGAAGAAACTTCCATAGAGCTGTTAGGGGAGAGGCCAGACCACACTGTTAAAGATATTCAGCTGTGTGAAAGGATAAAGAGAATGAAATTAGTTAATACAAGTTATTAATTTTCCCCCTTCATTTATAAAACAGTAATTCCTATTTTTCTCTATTGGAGGTTCTATAAAGAAACTTGTGAACTCTACTGTTTTTCTTGGTTAAGTTTTATTTTTATTTTTTTAAAGATTTTTTTTTATTTATTTGACAGAGAGAGAGACAGCCAGTGAGAGAGGGAACACAAGCAGAGGGAGTGGGAGAGGGGGAAGCAGGCTCCCAGCAGAGGAGCCCGATGTGGGGCTCGATCCCAGGACCCCAGGATCACGCCCTGAGCCAAAGGCAGATGCTTAACGACTGAGCCACCCAGGCGCCCCAAAAGTAGTTTTATTTTTATTTCATCCATTCTTTCAACAAACAGTGAAGTACCTACCATGAAGAACCGGAGGCAAGGAAAGGTAAAGTAACTTGCCCAGGATCATACAGCTTTAAATTGTGGAACCGAATTGGAACACACACACTAGACTTCAACATTAAAGTAGGAAGCTGTCAGCTTTTGGATGGTGTCCAAAGCCATGTGACTGAATGGGATTATCAACAAAGTATAGAGAAGAAAGGAGTCCCGGAGGGCTGAGATGTGGGGTACCCTAAGAGTTTGAGGACAATGAGGAACCGGCAAAAGACATAGACAGGTAAGGACCAGTGAAGTAGGGGAGTGTACTGTCTTCCAAGCCAAGTTCAAGGGGAAAGCAGACACTGGCTGTGCCAAAAGCTGAGAGGTCACTGGTTAGCATCATGAAGGTCACTGTGCCCTTGACAAGAGTAGCTTCAATGGAGAGATAAGATTCTGACTAGAGTGCGTTCAAGAGCCACTGGGAAGAGAGAAAGTGGAAGAGAGTTGTGGCCTGTCTCCGCACTGATGAGAAAGACCCAGCACAGCCGGAGGTCTTTAAGTAGGCCAGAGGGGAGGGAACCCAGTGCACAGAGACAAGGCTTGGCTCCCCGGAAGAGGGTGGGCAGTTCATCAGTAACAGGAAAAAGCAAAACACCAGGCACAGAAGCAGGGAGCGGATAAATGAGGCAGTGGGAGCTCGGAAGTTTTGTTCTGATTGCTTTTATTTTCTCTTAGGGGAACAGGAGCCGAGATCAACTGAAAGCAAGGCTTGAGAAGAAGGTGGGATACAGCCATCTAGAAGCGCAGGAGTGTGAACAGACATGGAAAATGAAAAATGCTTGCCAGGCAACATTAAGGGCCTACTTGAGGTCATTTTGTAAAAAACCGTAATAATCCCGGGGCACCTGGTTGGCTCAATCGGTTAAGGTCTGCCTTCAGCTCAGGTCATGATCTCAGGGTCCTGGGATCAAGTCCCCCCACATCAGGCTCCCTGTGGGAGCCTGCTTCTCCCTCTTTCTTGGCCCCTCCTCACCGGCCACTTGTGCTTTCTCTCTCTCACGAATAATTAAAATCTTAAGAAAAAACAAACAAACAAACAAAACCCATCACAATCCCCAAACTATCCTAAGGACAAGTTTGGATGACTAAAAGATAATGAGTAAATTAAGAAATATCTGTATAGGCTCCATGAGGTCAGGGACCCTGTGTGTGTACTCTGGCCTAGTCTAGTACTCAGGGCAGCACAGATGCTCAACAGATGGTTACTGAAGGAATAAATACTAGATTTGCAAATAAGAAGCCAAAAAGGTCTTTACAGGCTGACACTAAAAGTGAAGAACATATTAGGTATATACATAAACTTCTCAGTAAGGTTCACCAAATTGGCCACGTGGGTGCAGAAGAGGGGAGACCAATAGTTCACACGAAAGACACAGGGTGTTAGTTGACTGTTAGTGGGGAGTGCGACATGGCTACCTACCTAGTGCTAATGTCTTCTTCCACACTGCAAGGACAGAATTGGTTTCAGGCTTAGTTCTGGGAAGCACACACTAAGAATTCTGAGAAGCTGGAATATGTCCTGGAAAAAGCAATGAGGCTTGTACAGGAGACTGAAATAACCTCCGGGAGAAATATCTGAAAAAACAGAGGAGAGAAGCCTAGCAACAAGAACTGTCAGGCACAGGAGGGAGATGCGATGTATCGAACTCCTACACAGAAAAGGACGTGAAAGGATGCTTATCGTGTGTGTTCCTAGGTGGTAGACCTCAACAAATGGGTGAAAGGCACAAGAGTGACTGTAGCTCAATGCAGTCTAAGGAAGAAATCACTAATAATTAGAGCTGTCCAAAATGGAAAAAGCCCCTTTGTCCCAAGCACCCTATGACTGACTGGAGGGGTTCAAGTGAAGTCTGGATGAACGGTCATAAGGGCTAATATGGAAAGTGAGAGAAGACAGAGAAAAAGTTAGACTATAGTAGTGGGTCCCAACCTTCCTTCCATTCCAAAACAAGGGAGCCCACTGTCCTCTCCAAAGCAGTGGCTTAATAAGAGTGCTGGGTTGTGAGCTCCACAAGGGCGGGTATCCTAGCTGCTTTCTTCACCGCTATACCCCAGGGCCTAGCATAGTGTCTGACACAGGGCAGATGCTCGGTAAATATCTGCGTGAGGAGGAAAGCTAGTAATCTCAAGAGAGGAAGGAGGAAGCAGTAATGATGACTAAGAACCCTCCCCAAATGATTCTGATGGTCCATCCTTATATCCCAGGCTAAATAACCTTCCAGGACCCAACTCTCAGATTCTATTTTATCCTGGTTTGATTTAGCTAATTAACATATTTATATCAATAACTATCCACATTTGTAACTCTTTAAACTAGTGGTTCCTGACATTTTCAGATCATGGATTCCTTTGGGGATCTTACAGAAAAACACCAACTGGTCCCTAAAAAAATGGACATTCCTTAGGGAAGGGAGACCATTACTTTCTGAGTGTTTATTGGAAAGACTGACCTACTTCTTACATTCTCAGAAAGGCAGGTATTGCAAGTTTTCGTTTTTGTTTTAAATGCAGAAGTCTAATTTAAGAGACTAATTGGGCAATATAGCATCACCTGAAATGGCAGATAAAGGTGGATGTTATCACCCCCATTTAAAGGGAGATAAAGCCAAAGATGAGTTCAGTAAGACTGGCTTTTGCAATGTGAAGATAAACCCAGTTTAAAGAACTTTCAACTTCCAGTTGGTTAACATCATCACAGAAATCAGTGGTTCCCTAATTCCAGGCCTAGCTGCATCCACAGTCTGAAAGCTTGTTAAAAACAGATTCTCAGGCTCTACACCAAAGGGTCCAAGTGATTCGGAGCAGGAGAAACACTGACAAGGAGCTGAACTCTTCAGTTAGTGCAAAAGCAGTAAGGCTACGCAGACTTGGAAAGAAGTTTTCCAACTTTTTCAGATGTGCCCCTTTAAGTCACAACAGCTGGCCCGACTGTGGTGTTTACTCCTACCAGACCCAAGGGAAGCGAAGAAAGCAATGGACAGGAGCAGTTACTCCTTTCCCCTGGTTATCTCCCATGTATATATGAGGTATGCATGTTAATAAACTTGTTGATTCTTCTTATTAATCTGCCTTTTATTACAGGGTCTCCACCAAGCACTTGCAATTATTCTTCCTCCCCTACAGTTTCTGGTGACCCAGAACGTACCCGCTGACACACCACTTGCTCCACAGCCTACTGATGGGATCCTGGGAAAACAGGTGAAAGCCAGCCAAGGGTAAGAATTCTTACCAAAGTCGGCTCTCCTGGATCTCCGTCTGTACTGCCTGGACGAAGAGGAAGGTAAAATTTTATCTTGTTCCACCTTTTCCAAATCCAGCTTTGCAGGAGAAAAACACGTGGTAAGAATTAATTCTTTGAACTGTGGCTCCTGGATTTGTCTTCAAGTAACTACTGGCTATCCTTTCCCTCTGTCTTGTTTTGTGTTCTGAGAACCGGGGCTGTATTCCTGCCTGCCGGGGCACACGGGTCGTTGGTTCTTACGTGTGCAGGTGGCCCAACTGTCAGGTTGGGCCCAAAATGTGGCCAGACAGAAATGTGAACTTCACCCCATTTGTGGCTTATGTCCTGCCAACTTTTGCCAGCTCTCAGGCGCTGTATAGGTCTTTCTTCCTTTTGGTTACCTTTGGGAGTGGCTCTGGATCTTGAGAGGGGGGCATCTTTTGCCACTCTTTGGAGACACTTTTTGTGTCTGTGGTTAAGCCATAAAAGGCTTACTGGTTTTAGTTTTTAGTCACTTGACAGGTATGCCTTTGATTTAAAAAACACAGGAAAAAATATTTTAAAAAGGAATAATGTCAGGAAAATTTCCTGTTTCAGACGAAACCTACGAAGATATTTGAAAGGAATTTTTTAAAAAGCTCTATGGTCAAAATGTGGCTGAGAGAGAGAGAGGGGAGAGGAGATGAGAGGAATGGCAGAGGGAGAATCTTAAGCAGGCTCCACACTCAGTGGGAAGCCCGATGTACGGCTCTGTCTCATCTCACGAGCCTGAGATCATGACCTGAGCTGAAGTCGGACACTTAACCTACTGAGCCACCCCGGTGTTCCAGGAGTTGTTGTTGTTGTTGTTTTTAAAGGCCTCTCTGTTCTGTTTGATCCTTGCTCCTCCCATGGGGACTTCTCAATTGACTGAAATCCCCTTCTTGAACCCCCGCTGACTACATGCTCCACCAGCTCTGTCCACCTCCTCGTTTCCATGATTTAGCGAAGTATAATTTGGAACTTAACTGGCTTCTTTGGGAAACTTAAGATCTCCCTAGATTGGATCCTCTGGGACCTCTTCCTTCCTACTGCTTCTGTCCTTCCCGTTGTCACCTTCATCCCCCATTCAGTTCCCTGAATCCTTGCTACGTCCCCCACATCAAACTCCTACCTCCTCTGAACCTTCTCCACCCTGCCAGATTTTCCCTTTGCACTTCAGCCCCTCAGCCCCCTACAGCCACTTGAGCTTCAGGCTGCTTCCCTCTACTGGGGTCTCCAGGGATCCAGAGACCCCAAGCAACTCTCTGAGGCTGCAAAGAAAAAAAGAGCTATTTGGGGCAAATGAAAAACTCTTAAAAGTGTTCTACACAAATACTCGTAGGAAGCTTTAGCTGAGCGGGTTGGCCCTAACTTATTCCATCTGCCTGAAACATAATTTGTTTTTTTAAAAGATTTTATTTATTTATTTATTTGACAGAGACAGAGAGACAGCGAGAGAGGGAACACAAGCAGGGGGAGTGGGAGAGGGAGAAGCAGGCTCCCAGCGGATCAGGGAGCCCGATGTGGGGCTCGATCCCAGGACCCCGGGATCACGCCCTGAGCCGAAGGCAGACGCTCAACGACTGAGCCGCCCAGGCGCCCCCTGAAACACGGTTTGGATTCAACTGTTCTTTTATAAACTACTGAGTATAAGATTTCTGTTCACATCCGTCTGTCTGTTTATGTATGTCTGTACACGGGTGCTCTAGATGTGTGGTATTTTTCTACCTCTGGTGGCACTGCCAAAACTATTCTGTAACAAGAGCTCTACTTAATTGGCTTTAAAAAAGAAAAGTGCTTATATAAATTAAGTATTCCTCAAACTCAGAAATAAAGAGACTAACCCAAATGTTTTTCGAATTCACATAAACTTGGGTAATCTTTGGTTAACAGAAATACTATTCGTTTACTAAAAGGACAAGCATTAACCGAGAAAAACAGACACACTTTCAGAGTCAGCACTAAATGCAGACATAACAACTTTTTCTACCTGGTTTACTAGTCAAATGAGCTCATGTCATCTGTTATAAAAATTTGTTAGCAAGAAAAATAAGATGATGAAACTCTCGTGAGTAAACATTGCTAAGAACAAATGAATTAAATGGATGTAAGCTAAACATTTATAAATGAACAATTAGATTTTATGTCTACCTAAAAATAGTTTCTTAAATCTCTTTTTGTAACTTACATTCTTAGAATTTTGCTAAGTGATGGATATTCATTAAATATCTAGATCATTTCCAAATAAGATAAAATACTGAAACATTAATTGCTAAATATTAAGCCTAAGTTTACCTGCTTGTGGCCTCTTATTACAGAGGAGCTAAACATATTTGGGTCTGTTAGTGAACGTGTCTTGCGCCACACTGAAAACCTGTACTATGACGAGGTGTATGCTTCTAGAAATTATAAAAATGTTCACAGATTTGCCAATCTTCACAATGCTGGCATGACACAGTTCCTAATTGCTTGCTTCTTCATTTTCACTAGAAGTTAAGTTTCTATGGGTTAAGAATTTGAATATGTCATTAAACATACTAGAAGTAATAAGGGAAACAACTCTATCCAGAACAAGTAGGATGTAGTTTTAGTAAGAAAATGTATGAGGTATGGAAATGTATTTTTGTTAAGGAAAAAAAAAGTAAATTTGTCCTAAAGTAGAGTAACTAGTTGTTTCAGAATGAAAAGGGCAGAATAAAGGACAAACTATGTAAGGAGAATCTCACTTTGTGTGGTCAAGGTGGCTAGAACTGAATGAAATTATTGAGGGTTTTTTTTTTTAAAGATTTAATTTTTAAGCAATCTCTACACCCAACATGGGGCTCTAACTCACACCCCCGAGATCAAGAGTCGCACGCTCTACCAACTGAGCCCGCCAGGTGCCCCTATTATAAAATGATTTTTTAACTAAGTTTTAACAGAATGCCTGTACAAAGTTAAAATTTAACCACCTTTCATCTATTAGAAGGACACAGTTTTAAGACTATTAGTCTGCTCTTGATAAGAGATTGTGGATTTTTTTTTTTAACCTTCTAAGCAGTCTGCCTAGAAAGCAAAGATTTTGTATCTTACCAACATCATTTCCTGTGCTCCGTGTTGTCTTTTGCAGGTCTTTGATTAATTAAGAAACGAAGTCTTCTCTATTCACAGATCTAAGTGTTTTATGTTTTAACAATTAAGTACTCTTCTGGTTTGCCTCCAACATCTTTTAACCATCACTTTGTTTAAAGGAATAACTGCTATTTCACAGTGATCTAATTAAGAAGGTGTTCTAAATATTTGATACTTGACAAACTTCCCCTAACCAAAGTCTAAGTCAAGTCTTTTTGAATTCAGACTAATAACTTCAGGATTTCCCAGCATGTTCCCTAGAACATCTTTTAAAGGAAAGATAATGAACTATTTAAATTGTGTGAAATTCCTAGAGGTCTGCGACCACGTCCTGGTATAGTATCAGTCAGAATTCTAGAAGGAGCCGAGATGCCCTTCAACAGATGACTGGATTAAGAAGCTGTGGTCCATATATACAATGGAATATTATTCAGATCAGAAAGAATGAATTCTCAACATTTGCTGCAACATGGATGGCACTGGAGGAGATAATGCTAAGTGAAATAAGTCAAGCAGAGAAAGACAATTATCATATGGTTTCTCTCATCTATGGAACATAAGAACTAGGATGAACAGTAGGGGAAGAAAGGGATAAAGAAAGGGGGGGTAATCAGAAGGGGGAATGAAACATGAGAGACTATGGACTATGAGAAGCAAACTGAAGACTTCAGAGGGGAGGGGGGTGGGGGAATGGGATAGACTGGTGATGGGTAGTAAGGAGGGCACGTATTGCATGGTGCACTGGGTGTTATACGCAACTAATGAAGCATCGAACTTTGCATCGGAATCCGGGGATGTACTGTATGGTGACTAACATAATATAATAATAAAAAAAAAAAAGAATTCTAGTTGGCTTAAAATCTGTGCCACAGAAATAACCGCATTTCCTTGTCATCTGCATTAGAATGAACTCTCACCAGATCTTTAACCACGGTCATTTTTAAGTCTTTTTGTCATTTACAGTTTTACTGATGATTTTACAAAAGTGCTTTGTCTTCTGAGATTCAAGAGAAGGACTCTGATAAGCACAGGATAACTTCAAGATCATACCACTGAACTGGGTAAGAATTTCCATGACTTTAGTGGAAAACAATTCACAAAACTGCCAAGATCAAGCAAAACAAGAATCAGTTACAAGGGACAAAATGAACTGATGAAGATAAACAGAACTGAAATATTTATCTTTCTCCTTAACCTGATCTCATCAGAGTTCAGAAATGCTTATTGAGTATTCTTATTTTCATAGTAATATATTTGCAAATAATCTGTTCATTGTAACAGACACAGGTATGACACAACAGCCTCAAGGAACTAGGGCTGACTTTATGCGACCAGTAAAGCCCCCTCAGAAAACTGCCTGGTATCTTGCTTACTAGGTTCCTGGCATTATAGTGGGTAAAGATGGTCACTTACTGGCAGCCTGAGGAAGTTCAGAATATTTTGGGGGCCCTGAGACGAGAGGAATCCACTCAAATTCATAGGTATTGCAGGCAAGGATGGTCAGTCCTTGGCTTGGCTTCTGGCCTTGAGTGGCTTTTGAAAGTCCAATCTGAGGGGCGCCTGGGTGGCTCAGCTGGTTGGGCGTCTGCCTTTGGCTCAGGTCATGATCCCAGGGTTCTGGGATCGACCCCTGCATCGGGCTCCCTGCTCACCAGGGAGTCTGCTTCTCCCTCTCCCTGTGTGCGTGCACTTTCTCTCTCAAATAAATAAAATCTAAAAAAGAAGAAAAAAAGCAAACCCAAGGGGCACCTGGGTGGTTCAGTTGGTGAAATGTCTGCCTTCAGCTCAGGTCATGACCCCAGGGTCCTAGGATCCAGCCCCCTGCTCGGTGGGGAGTCTGCTGCTCCCCCTGCTTGTGCTCTCGCTCTCTTTGTCAAATAAATAAATAAAATCTTAAAAAAAACAAAAAAAGAAAACCCCAAAAAACCCATGTGGCCAGTCACTATTCCTGTGGTACTTATGTAAATAATCAGGCCCTGTTTAACGAAACTAGATTTATTTTGCAAACAGATTAGTCTTCCTGTGATAGATCTCTGATACAAATGGATGACTGGAGGGAGAAAAAGTATGTTTCAATAGCACACCTTTGTGGGTATCAGATCCCAGCGTTGTTTGCTATCTTTGAAGTTCTCTATCCACAAACTGACCCGGACCTTACATTCCTCTAGTTTCCTCAAGTATCTGATTATGACTCTCCAAACTAACATTTCCAATTTTCTCCCACCCTTCTGACCTGGAATCACTAAGAACTAAATTGCTCTTCCTGAAGCCCTGCAAACTGAGCTGGACAACCTTACAGAAATTTCATAGAAATCACCACAATAGCTCATGTGTGGACTGTCTTGCCTGTTGCAGTTAGGCTCTCAGAAGGTTCACACGTAATGACATCACCAGACAGTCAAACTGCAAACCAGGAAAATGAATGAGACTTGGCTCCAGGAGGCCTCTCAACTACCTCTGTTTTGACCTCAAGCTTTCTAGTTAAGTTCATCTCTTTAACTCAGGCAAAAGCCCTCCAGGCAAAGTATCCTGCCTAGGGAACCAAAACTACCCCCTCAAGCAATAAGGACCGCCTAGACCAGCAAGAACCCCACCTGCGTTGACCCCAAGCTAATCCTCAGCCTGACCTCTACATAACTGAGCAAGCAGGGAATGGAGGCTCAGGCGGGAAGTTGACTTAAGTAAAGCCATTCTGGTTTTTAGACTGACTCTTAAGTCAGCAGGTCATAGAGTCATTAAGACCCCACTCCCTCTGGCTATAAAAGCCACATCGGGTGGACATTCTTGAAATTGTTCTGTAGGAGTGTTGTGCTGACAACACTGACCCTAACTTCGGCCCTTCATCTTGTTCACGTTTGCTCAGTAACCTCTCTTGGGGCTTCAGGTCCCAGGTCCCTTGGAGATTAACGTACCTACCTGAGAAAGGCCTGCCAAGGCCAGGATGGGTGGAGAGGGATAATTCTGGCCTCCCACGGATCTGTTAGAGGTAACAGTTTCTCCCCTTCCTGAAGCACAGGCGGTGCCACAAGATCTTATTAAAGGTCAGCTGTCAAATAAGGTGCATGCAAGCCCTCTGAGGTACGTGCAAACCTTCTGATCTCACTACAGTGGCTCCTGTGTGTTCCCCCACTCTAGAAAACCTGTGGACTAAGGTCTGGACTTCATGGAGAGTAACTAAGCAGCTGCTGGGGCCTGTCCTCCACCTGAATCCCTCTGTCAGTAAGTTACCGGAGTACATTTCTATGTAAACCATAGGCAGTGGCCTGCTTTGTTTCCTGGTTTCAAAGTTCCTTCTTAGCTTGGGGTACTTTACTGTCCATCCTTCACCGTCTAACCTGCTCCCTCCCTGTAGGTAATTCCACAACTCTGGGCAGGACACTGGAAAAACCAACTGCCCCATCTAAGTGATACACCCAAAGTTAAAGGGTAAGCTCCTCCCTAAACGGTTAGTTCATTTTTAAAAACCTATAAAACCCTTTATTTACTAGAAGCAAAGGGGGATAACTCTTTCTCACCCAGGAGGAGAGACCATTACTTCTTGAAGTAGCTCCTGATGTGGGAAATAAAGGCAAAAGAAAAAATTAAATTTCATACTGCCTACAAGTCCTTGAAACAGGCAGAGTGACATATTCCTCTAGGAACTTAGCTGCCCTTATGTTAATACTTTGTAAGGGCAAAAAGCAATCTTAGCTCAACCCCCAGGATCCTGTGAGTCTACTTTAACACATAAAAATTCCTTTGGAAACTTCATTGTCTCTACTCCCCACCCCAAGATACAGGTTAGCAATTATCCTCTAAGCATATGTCCCACTGAACTACATCTGAAGGGTCTCATGACTAAGGTTTTATTAAACAGTAATAAGTGACATTTTCCCAATAGCAGCTAGCCCCCTCAAGGTCCTGGAAACCATGCTTCCAAAATTCCTTAGAGACTTAGGATATCCCTAACGCCCTCCCAACGAGAAAGTATATAATGGGCCATTCCTTGTGACCCCAGTGCAGCTCCTTCTGCCCATGGGTCCTGTTGCTGTGCTTTAATAAAACCATCTTTTTGCACCAAAGATGTCAAGAATTCCTGGGCCGCTGGCTCTGAACTCCAACACTTCCACATCATCTGGCGCCTGAACGTGTGGCTAGTCTTCTCATCTGGACTCTGAGCCGTGGCACAAACTTGATGAGTACTTTTTCTCTTCCTTTCCTTTCCATTCAGGGGCTTTTCATGGAGTATGGTCTTATTGGAACACTTTCAGGACGACTGCTCAGGCTTCAATCCTCTGGCCTGGGGCTATTCTACAGGGAGGAGAAAGCCAGCCGCCTTTTGGCTGGAATTAGTATCCTGGATGGAACAGTAATAATGATGTGGGAAACAAAGGCAGAAGAAAAATTTATTATATTTCCTTACTACCTACATAGAGCCCACTGACAAGTCTCTGAAACAGGCAGAGTGACATTCCTCTAAGGACTCAACTGCCTCGATGTTAATACTTTGCTAAGAGCAAAAGGCAGTCCTGGCCCAAAACCAGTCCCCCCACTCCCCTAGGATCCTATAAGTCTACTTTAACATATAAAAATTCCTTTGGAAATTTCCTTTGTCTCTAAACCCCCCAAGCATATGGCCCACCTATATATATCTGAAGGGTCCATGACTAAGGTTTCATCAGACGGTAACAAATGACCTTTTCCCAATAGCAGCTAGCCCCCCTCAAGGTCCTGGAAACCTTGCTCCAAAATTCCTTAGAGACCTAGGCTATCCCTAACTCCCTCCCAACTTGCAAGTATATAACGGGCCACTCCTCATGACCCCCGTGCAGCTCTTTTGGCCCACAGATCCCGTCCCCATGCCGAAATAAAACTACCTTTTTGCACCAAAGACGTCGCAAGAATTCTTTCTTGGCCGTCAGCTTCAAACCCTAATGTTCTTTCCTGTATCAGTAAGACCCAGAAACTCGATGCCCTCCCTTTATTCCTGTCCTCATACAAAGTTGTCTTTTTTGGGCACAGGACAACCACTTCAGTTCCTAGCACAGCTGCCAATTCTAAGACTCCCATGTGAGGATTCCTCCGCATTGGTTTAATGTGATGTTCTCCACATCTCTGCTCTAGTGACCTCTGGCCACGAGACTTCCACGTGGAACCAGCTGAAACCAGTACCTAACTAAACTGAAGCCCAACTGGAACCATCTCATAGAGAAGTTGGCTGTAAAGTCGACATGTGTGGGAATGTCGCTCAGACGATGATGGATTTGTATCTCTATTGTCTTCTGTCAATGTTCTCCACTTACAACTACAGAATTGGCTAATTTCCTCCTATAAAAACTTTCCTAATATTTTCCATTGGTTAAAAATGGTGGGTTCTTCATGCAAGGCAAGGTGTGGTATCTCTGTCCCCACGCTGGCACCATCTTGCAGTCTAGAATGTGATGGGGAATCTGGGGGAAGCTGGGGGCTGCGACCATCCCTCCTACAGGGTCTTTATCGGCAGGGCGGTGATCATAGTGATGTCATTCAAGGGGCACCTTGGGTCGCTTTGACACCAGGAACCTCTGACAAGCACTAAGACTGTCTGTACACGAGCTACTGTGGCAATTTCTCTGAAGTTTACCTCAAGTTGTCTAGCTTAGGCAAACAACAAACATTCAAAGACAATGAGAACTAGAATTTAACATCTACAAAGGTGGATTACTGAAACGTAATTTTTCTCTCTATAATCACCTTCATTTCCAGAAACAGCCAAATTAAGACTAATTTGTAAAACAAGTCACAATCTTGCCTTCCTTTTGCTTTGTTTCCCACATCAGTGTCACTTAGGCCAAGTCACCAAACTGGGGTTTATTTATCTTTTTTTTTTTTTAAGATTTTATTTATGTATTTGACAGAGATAGAGACAGCCAGTGAGAGAAGGAACACAAGCAGGGGGAGTGGGAGAGGAAGAAGCAGGCTCATAGCGGAGGAGCCTGATGTGGGGCTCGATCCCAGAACGCTGGGATCACGCCCTGAGCCCAAGGCAGACGCTTAACCGCTGTGCCACCCAGGCGCCCCTATTTATCTTTTTAAGATTTTATTTATTTGACAGAGTGAGAGACCACAAGCAGGGGGAACAGGAGAGGGAGAGGGAGAAGCAGGCTCCCCGCTGAGCAGGGAGCCTGACACGGGGCTCAATCCCAGGACCCTGGGATCATGACCTGAGTGGAAGGCAGATGCTTAACCATCTGAGCCAACCAGGCGCCCTGAAACTGGGGTTTAGTATCTGACCTAACTGCAGTGTAGCCTTCCCCAGAGATGTTTTAACTGAGACTGTCGAGAATTTTTTGGTCATGACCAATGAGGTAATCTGTACCCAGACCTTCACCATGCCAAAGGCAAATGAGGTCACCTGCATTGATAAGACCCCCTGCCCCTTCCCCCAAGTGATAGTGACCTTGCCTGGAATCCTTTCTTTTCTTTTGCTATTAACTCCTTGCCCTACCCTACTACTTACAAAAACCTTCTATTTTGTACAACTCTTGGGAGTCCCTCTCTACCTGCCAGATGGATGCTGCCCTATTCATGAATCATTTAATAAAGCCAATTAGATCTTCAAATTTGCTCGGCTGAATTTTGTTTTTTGGCAGGGCCCTCACTCCATCTGAGTTGCTTTGAGCCCAATATCTAGAAATCTTCCTGACTGTCCTCTGGACTCAAAAACAGAGTTTATGGTTTGTTCCAACTATTAACCTTTGTTTTTCTTTTGTTTCCACAAAAAAAAGCCTCTTATTAAATAGGTGACTGCTCCCGCCATATAGAGCCTGTCTGCAATACCACCTCCTGGTATGAGACACAACTGTTTAACTGACATAGCCTCAGGTAACAGACTGGTTCAAAGACACGAAACTTCTTGGGGAAGCTTCGAAGGTGGGAATGAAGGAGAGCAGAATGCGCCAACCTAAAATACGGCTCTTTGGCAACAAGATTACTTTGAGGAATAGCAGATATGGGAACCTCGGAAAACAGAGAAGTTAACCTTTTGAGTGGAAAATTTACATTGATAAAGGAAATCTCCATTTGTAAGGGTGTCTCCCCGTCTGTTATAAATACAGCAGGAGGAGTGCACTATCCTGCTCTAAATTGAACAGACTCTTATCAATGGAGAAAGCACCATGTCAATTCTGCCTAACAAACACCACCCTGTTTACGTGCTTTTCCTGGTAACCTCCTCACAACTCAACTGCCCCCTTCCCCCATGTCCTGCTTCCGTCTTTAGCTGAAGAGGGTGTTTAAACTGGTGACTAAGGCCACCTGGGGAGTTACTCNCCCCCCCCCCCCCCCCCCCCCCCCCCGCATCTTCCATGTACACCTGAGGTATACTTGTTCAACTTCATTTTTTAAAGTTTTTGCCTTTTTTTTTGTTTTGTTCTTAAAGAAAGCAATGGGCAGGGAAGATAATGGTTCACTATTCCTCCCAATTTCTATACCAGAGATTTGGCACCACATTTTAGGGACTAAAAAGTCCTCTTTGGGGGATGAAAAGAACGGAATAGGGGCTAGTCAGTATTACTGTGATAACAATGTGCCGTAACAGAGGGCAGCCCTTATAGTGATGAGCGCTGAGTAATGGATAGAACTGTTGAATCCTATGTGGTATACAAAGAACTAACGTAACATTGCTATGTCAGTTTAAAAAGTTTTTAAAAATTAAGGTGCATTTACTTTTTGCATAGCACTCATCACGTCTGCCATACTTTGTGTTTTCTTTATTTAGTGGTTTGTCTCTCCCCTCTATGGTGTCAGTTCCACGAGGGCAGAAATTTTAGGTAAAGAAAAGTAAGGAGAGCACCTTAAACAGATCCCCTGGTTTGTTCCCTCTTTCCCTTCTTCCTTTCCTCTCTTCTTCCCTCAAATACTTACAAGGCACTTACGAAGTACCAGGTACTGTTAAGTACTGGATACTCCATAGAGAATAAAACACAAAAATCTGTCCTCAGGGCACCTCGGTGGTGCAGTAGGTTAACTGATCTCAGGGTCCCGAGACCAGGAGATCGAGCCCTGTAGGGCTCTGAGCTCAGCACAGAGTCTGCTTGGGACGCCTCTCCCTCTGCCCCTCCCCTGGCATGTGCGCACTCTCTCTCAAATAAAAGAATCTTAACAAACAAACAAACAACTCTGTCCTCATGGAGCTNAAACAAACAAACAAACAAACAACTCTGTCCTCATGGAGCTCATACCCTGGTGTGAGAGACAAAACATAGTTTGTCCAGAGGTTAAGATGGCGGAGGAGTAGGGGACCCCTTTTTCAGCCGGTCCCCTGAGTTGAGCTGGATAGGTACCAGACCAGCAGGAACATCCACGGAATCAGCCTGAGACGCAGGAAGATACATCTGGATCTCTACAAATGAACATCTCCAGCGCTGAGTATCGAGGTACGAAGCGGGGAGCCGTGAAACCGCGCACAGATATCGGAAGCTAAACAGAAGGGGGAGGGAGCCGCCGTGTCAGGGCGCCGGGAAGCGGTAGCCACCTGCAAGGGGGAGCGGACAGACCGCGGACCCGCACGCTTGAGACAGCAGGCTGAGAAGGGAGCTCCGGGAGCGCACGCGGGACGGCTGGCGGTTGGCGGGCCACCTGCACGGGGGAGCAGGCGGACTCGCGGACGGCACCCGCGAGACAACAGACTTAGAACGCGAGCTCCAGGAGCGCGCGCGCAGGGCGGCTGGCGGGCCACCTGCACCGGGGAGCGGGCGGACCGCGGACCCGCACTCTGGAAACGGCAGACTGAGTCCGTGAGCCGGGAGCGTGCACCACCAAGCATCTCACGGAGCTCCGGAGCTCCGGTGTGCTCACTGGATCGAGGCTGAGACCGGGAGCTCCGGGAGCGTCCGCGGGGCGGCTGGCGGCTGGAGGGCCACCTGCACGGGGGAGCAGGCGGACTCGCGGTCAGCACCCGTGAGACACCAGACTGAGACGGGGAGCTCCGGGAGCCCGCGCGGGGCGGCTGGCGGCTGGCGGGGTTGGAAACACAAAGGACAGAGACGTGCCGGCCCTGGAAGTGAGGGCTGGGACGCCGGGTGTGGGGCGCACAGCCCGGGATGCTGCAGGGTTGAGCAGCACCAACAGAAACAGAGTTAAAGTGGCCAGAACATCAGTGGAGAACGATCCGCGATCCCTCTGTTCTGAGACAGAGGCTGAATTTCAGCCGCTGCTGCTCTCTCAGAAGAGGCATAGCAAACCGCCAGGGAAAGCCGCCAGAGAACAAAAGCCCGGAAATACCGGCTCACAGGGTGCCCATCCCCATCCCCCCTCGCAAGGGACACAGAGACTCTACCCAAACAGGGTTTTCTGAGTACCGGCAGGCAGGCCCCTCCCCCAGAAGGCAGGCTGAAAAATCAAGAAGCCCACAACCCGGAGCGCCTGAGTGGCGCAGTCACCAAGCACCTGTCTTCGGATTAGGGTGTGATCACAACGCTCCGTAAGGAGTCCTTCATCGGGCTTCTCCACCGGGAACCTGCTTCTTCCTCTCCCACTCCTCTGCTTGGGTTCCCTTTCTTGCTGACTGTCTCTCTCTCTCTCAAATAAATAAATAAACTCTTTAAGGAAGAAGCCCACATCCCTAAGATCTCTATAAAACAAGGGCGCACGGCCTGGGTCCCAGTCAACACTTGGGCTCTGGACAACCCTGCAATCTCTCTTCATCAGAATGACGAGAAGGAGAAGTCCCCCCCAGCAAAGAAAAGATAATGAGTCTGTGGCCTCTGCCACAGAATTGGCCTCGGCCACAGAATTAATACATATGGATGTATCCCAATTATCAGAAATGGAATTCAGAGCAACAATGGTCAAGATGATGAGTAAACTTGAAAAAAGCATCAGAGAAAGCGTTGCTGAGAATATAGAATCCCTAAGGGCAGAAATGAGAGCGAATCTGACAGAAATTAAAAACTCAGTGGGCCAAATACAGTCAAAACTAGAGGCTCTGACGGCCAGGGTCACCGAGGCAGAGGAACGCGTTAGCGAATTGGAGGATGGGTTAGTAGAAGAAAAAACGAAAATAGAAGCTGGTCTTAAAAAAATCCACGCCCACGAATGTAGATTACGGGAGATTACTGACTCTATGAAACGATCCAATGTCAGAATCATCGGCATCCCTGAAGGGGTGGAGAAAAACAGAGGTCTAGAAGAGATATTTGAACAAATTGTAGCTGAAAACTTCCCTAATCTAGCAAGGGAAACAAGCATTCGTGTCCAAGAGGCAGAGAGGACCCCATCCAAGCTCAACCAGGACAAACCTACGCCACGGCATGTCATAGTGCAATTCGCAAATATTAGATCCAAGGATACAGTATTGAAAGCGGCCAGGGCAAAGAAATTTCTCACGTACCAAGGCAAAGGTATCAGGATTACGTCAGACCTGTCTACAGAGACCTGGAATGAGAGAAAGGCTTGGGGGGGCATTTTTAAAGCTCTTTCAGAGAAAAACATGCAGCCAAGGATCCTTTATCCAGCAAAGCTGTCATTCAGAATTGATGGAGAAATAAAGACGTTCCAAAATCGCCAATCATTAACCAATTTCGTAACCACGAAACCAGCCCTACAGGAGATATTAAGGGGGGCTCTATAAAGGTAAAAAGGCCCCAAGAGTGATACAGAGCAGCAAGTCACAACCGATACAAAGACTTTAAAGAGAAATGGCATCATTAAAATCATATCTGTCAATAATCTCTATCAATCTAAATGGCTTAAACTCTCCCATAAAACGCCACAGGGTTGCAGATTGGATAAAAAGACATGACCCATCCATTTGCTGTCTACAAGAGACTCATTTTGAACCCAAAGATGCATTCAGACTTAGAGTAAGGGGATGGAGTACCATCTTCCACGCAAATGGACCTCAAAAGAAAGCTGGAGTAGCAATTCTCATATCAGATAGACTGGATTTTAAACTAGAGGCCATAGAGAGAGATACAGAAGGGCACTATATTATTCTTAAAGGAAGTATTCAACAAGTGGATATGACAATTATTAATATATATGCCCCCAACAGGGGAGCAGCAAGATACACAAGCCAACTCTTAACCAAAATAAAGAGACATATAGATAAGAACACAGTAATAGTAGGGGACCTCAACACCCCACTATCAGAAATAGACAGAACACCCTGGCAAAAACTAAGCAAAGAATCAAAGGCTTTGAATGCCATACTCGACGAGTTGGACCTCATAGATATATATAGAACACTACACCCCAGAACCAAAGAATACTCATTCTATTCAAATGCCCATGGAACATTCTCAAGAATAGATCATGCTCTGGGACACAAAACAGGTCTCAGCCAATACCAAAAGATTGAAATTATCCCCTGCATATTCTCAGACCACAACGCTCTGAAATTGGAACTCAACCACAAGGAAAAACCTGGAAGAAACTCAAACACTTGGAGGCTAAGAACCATCCTGCTCAAGAATGACTCGATAAACCAGGAAATCAAAAAACAAATTAAACAATTTATGGAGACCAACGAGAATGAATACACAACGGTCCAAAACCTATGGGATACTGCAAAGGCAGTCCTAAGGGGGAAATACATAGCCATCCAAGCCTCACTCAAAAGAATAGAAAAATCTAAAATGCAGTTTCTATATTCTCACCTCAAGAAACTGGAACAGCAACAGAGGGACAGGCCTAACCCACTGACAAGGAAGGAGTTGACCAAGATTAGAGCAGAAATCAATGAATTAGAGACCAGAACCACAGTAGAGCAGATCAACAGGACTAGAAGCTGGTTCTTTGAGAGAATCCATAAAATTGATAGACCACTGGCAAAACTTGTCCAAAAACAAAGAGAAAGGACTGAGATTATTAAAATTATGACTGAAAAGGGAGAGGTCACGACCAGCACCATTGAAATTGCAAGGATTATTAGAAACTTTTATCAACAGCTATATGCCAAAAAACTAAACAATCTGGAAGAGATGGAGGCCTTCCTGGAAACCTATAAACTACCAAGACTGAAACAGGAAGAAATAGATTTCTTAAATAGGCCAATTAACTATGAAGAAATTGAGTCAGTGATAAACAACCTTCCAAATAATAAAACTCCAGGCCCAGACGGTTTTCCTGGGGAATTCTACCAAACATTCAAAGAAGAAATAATACCTATTCTCCTAAAGCTATTTCAAAAAATAGAAACAGAAGGAAAGCTACCAAACTCATTCTATGAGGCTAATATTACCTTGATCCCCAAACCAGGCAAAGACCCCCTCAAAAAGGAGAATTACAGACCGATTTCTCTAATGAATATGGATGCCAAAATCCTCAACAAGATCCTTGCTAATAGAATCCAACAGTACATTAAAAGGATTATCCATCATGACCAAGTGGGATTCATACCTGGGATGCAAGCATGGTTCAACACTCGCAAATCAATCAATGTGATACATCATATCAACAAGAAAAGACTCAAGAACCATATGATCCTCTCAATTGATGCAGAAAAAGCATTTGACAAAATACAGCATCCTTTCCTGATTAAAACCCTTCAGAGTGTAGGAATAGAGGGTACATTTCTCAATCTCATAAAAGCCATCTATGAAAAGCCTACTGCAAGCATTATTCTCAATGGGGAAAAGCTGGAAGCCTTTCCCTTAAGATCAGGAACACGACAAGGATGCCCACTCTCGCCACTATTATTCAACATAGTACTAGAAGTCCTTGCAACAGCAATCAGAAGACAAAAAGGGATCAAAGGTATCCAAATCGGCAAAGAAGAAGTCAAACTGTCTCTCTTTGCAGATGACATGATACTCTATATGGAAAACCCAAAGGAATCCACTCCCAAACTATTAGAAGTTATAGAACAATTCAGTAAGGTGGCAGGATACAAAATCAATGCCCAGAAATCAGTTGCATTTCTATACACGAATAACGAGACTGAAGAAAGAGAAATTAGGGAATCCATCCCATTTACAATAACACCAAAAACCATGCGTTACCTTGGAATTAACTTAACCAGAGACGTAAAGGACCTATATGCTAGAAACTATAGATCACTTTTGAAAGATATTGAGGAAGACATAAAAAGATGGAAAAATATTCCATGCTCATGGATTGGAAGAATTAACATAGTTAAAATGTCCATACTACCCAGAGCAATCTACACTTTCAATGCTATCCCGATCAAAATACCGAGGACATTTTTCAAAGAACTGGAACAAATAGTCCTTAAATTTGTATGGAACCAGAAAAGGCCCCGAATCTCCAAGGAACTGTTGAAAAGGAAAAACAAAGCTGGGGGCATCACAATGCCGGATTTCGAGCTGTACTACAAAGCTGTGATCACAAAGACAGCATGGTACTGGCACAAAAACAGACACATCGACCAATGGAACAGAATAGAGAACCCAGAAATGGACCCTCGGCTCTTTGGGCAACTAATCTTTGATAAAGCAGGAAAAAACATCCGGTGGAAAAAAGACAGTCTCTTCAATAAATGGTGCTGGGAAAATTGGACAGCTACATGCAAAAGAATGAAACTTGACCACTCTCTCACACCATACACAAAAATAAACTCCAAATGGATGAAAGACCTCAATGTGAGACAGGAATCCATCAAAATTCTAGAGGAGAACATAGGCAACAACTTCTATGACATCGGCCAGAGCAACCTTTTTCACGACACATCTCCAAAGGCAAGAGAAATAAAAGATAAAATGAACTTATGGGACTTTATCAGGATAAAGAGCTTCTGCACAGCCAAGGAAACAGTCAAAAAAACTAAGAGACAGCCCACGGAATGGGAGAATATATTTGCAAAGGACACCACAGATAAAGGACTGGTATCCAAGATCTACAAAGAACTTCTCAAACTCAATACACGAGAAACAAATAAACAAATCATAAAATGGGCAGAAGATATGAACAGACACTTTTCCAATGAAGACATACAAATGGCTAACAGACACATGAAAAAATGTTCAAAATCATTAGCCATCAGGGAAATTCAAATCAAAACCACACTGAGATACCACCTTACGCCAGTTAGAATGGCAAAGATAGACAAGGCAAGAAACAACAATTGTTGGAGAGGATGTGGAGAAAGGGGATCCCTCCTACATTGTTGGTGGGAATGCAAGTTGGTACAGCCACTCTGGAAAACAGTGTGGAGGTCCCTTAAAAAGTTAAAAATTGAACTACCCTATGACCCAGCCATTGCACTACTGGGTGTTTACCCCAAAGATACAGACGTAGTAAAGAGAAGGGCCATATGCACCCCAATGTTCATAGCTGCATTGTCCACAATAGCCAAATCATGGAAGGAGCCGAGATGCCCTTCAACAGATGACTGGATTAAGAAGCTGTGGTCCATATATACAATGGAATATTACTCAGCTATCAGAAAGAACGAATTCTCAACATTTGCTGCAACATGGACGGCACTGGAGGAGATAATGCTAAGTGAAATAAGTCAAGCAGAGAAAGACAATTATCATATGATTTCTCTCATCTATGGAACATAAGAACTAGGATGATCGGTAGGGGAAGAAAGGGATAAAGAAAAGGGGGGTAATCAGAAGGGGGAATGAAACATGAGAGACTATGGACTATGAGAAACAAACTGAAGACTTCAGAGGGGAGGGGGTGGGGGAAGGGGATAGACTGGTGATGGGTAGTAAGGAGGGCACGTATTGCATGGTGCACTGGGTGTTATACGCAACTCATGAAGCATTCAAACTTTACATCGGAATCTGGGGATGTACTGTATGGTGATTAACATAATATAATAAAATAAAATTTAAAAAAAAACATAGTTTGTCCAATGGTGATAAGTGCTATAGAAAAAATAAATGCACTTCAATAAATGCCTATTATTAGGGAAAAGAAAAGAATCTGAAAAAGCCACATACTATACGATCCCAACTATATGCACCCTGGAAAAGGCAAAACTATGGACACACTGAAAAGATTAATCGTTGTTAACAGTTCAGAGGGAAAATGGGAAGGATGAACAGGTGGGGGGGGAGGCTTTAAGGACAATGGAAACCGCACCAACCTTACCAACATTCAAAAACTACATCAGTTAATAGGGGAAGCTGGGGGGGGGATAAGAGGGATATGTAAACTCTGTACTTTCCATTTATTTTTCTGTAGACTTAAAGCTACTGAAAAAAAAAAGTCTTAATTTTAAAAAGCACACACACCAAAGAACAGGAAATGCAATGTGTGTGTACCGGAGGCAGGGTAGGTTGCCTTGGGAGTTTAGAGTCTGGGAGAAGACAGGGTGATGCCAGTGTGCTGAGCTTCTCACAGTGACAAAGCCATACAGAGACTGGGACAAACAGAACAATGAGATGAGGGAGGAGAGCCTCAAGAGAGAAGAGGCCAGGGTGAGGGGCAGTCTTATTCTTGGCAATAGGCTTTATGCTCTCCCACAATCTGCAAAATACACTGAGATTTCTGGCCTATAAAACTGGAGAATAGTGAGGGGTGCCTGGCTGGCTCAGTCAGTAGAGCTCCTGACTCTTCATCTCAGGGTTTTGAGTTCAAGCCCCACGCTGGGCATGGAGCCTACTTGAAAAACAATGGAGAGTAATGAAACCCCCATATTACACTCCTTCCCTCTTCAAGTGGTAACTGATCTGAGGAACAAAGGCAGAAGAAATGTAGATAAAATTAAATTTCCTTATAACCTGTAGCCCACTGACAAATACTTGAGGCAGACAGAACAGGACACTCCTCCAGGAAACTCCCAACTGTCTTCATGTTACTGCTTTGCTAGAGGGAAAAACGTTAGCTTGACAAAACAGCCAGGCCTCCAGGATCCAGTGAGTCTTCTTTAGCATATAAAAGACTTTTGTTAACTTCCCTTTGTCTTTTCCTCCCCCAACTCCAAAGTGTATAATCAGCTGCTTCTCACAATCCCAGGCAGCTCTTTCTGCCCAAAGATCCTGACCCCGTGCTTCAATAAAAACACCTTTTAGCACCAAAGGCATTTTAAGAATTCTTTCCTGGCCGTTGGCTCCAGACCCCAACTTTTCCACATCAATAACCAGTGCCTCAATATTTTCTGTTTTATATTTGTCATTTAAATATTATTTATGAGAGAGTGGTTGTTCCTACCAGGAAAAAAGGTTTTGACTTCAGTCCTTTGAGGAGATACATATTTATATGAAGGCAAACGTTTCCAAGAGCCATCCTCAGTTTTCTTCATGAACTGGTCAAAAAGAAGTCTCATGTCCTTGCTCCAGCTGGGGTTCGGGAGAGAAAGGTCCACACGAATGACCTCTGACGCAAATGACCTCTAAAAGAGAGAGAGGAGAAAAAGAAGAAGAGTGGGAAGTGAACCCTATTTTGTAACATACTTTCCTATTTTCTGAGACTACCTTGCTGCTTCTCCTCTTCCCAGAAGTTCATCACTTCAGAATGGAAGCAAATTTTAAGAATCAGCTGGTCCATCCTCCTTGAGAGAAGGAGAGATTGAGAGAGACAGTAAGTAATTTGCTCAGTGTCACCCAACTAGCTACTACCAGAGCAGCACAAAGCCCAGGTCTGTGGATTCCTTTCTTTTAAATCCAAAACAAAACAAAACAAAACATCTTCATCAAGCACAGGTGAGCCAGGAACTGGAGATACACAGATGAGACAACATTTTCCTCCACGTAAAAAGCATTAGCAGTGGGGTATGCAGGAGCCAGAGCACAAGTGAGGTGTTTACCTCGGATTGGGGGGGGGCTTCAGGGAGGAGTTCTTTGACTTGAATCTTGCTTATGATGTACGGAAGATTCTAGGGTTCGAAGGTAATAACCAAGAAAGAATTCTTGAGCTGTCTCCCGTGCAAAAAGGTGGTTTTATTAAAGCACGGGGACAGAACCCGTGGGCAGAAAGAGCTGCAATGGAGTCGTGAGGGGTGGTGATTATATACCTCCAAGCTGGGAGGGGGCTAGGGATGGCATAAGTCTCTAAGGAATTTTGGAAGCAGGTTTCCAGGACCTGGAAGGGTTCTATTGTTGGGAAAAGGTCATTTATTACTGTCTAATAAAACCTTAGTCATGAGACCCCTCAGATGTATATCAGTGGGTCATATGCTTGGGGGATGATTGCCAACATGTATCTGGGTGGGAGAGATAAAGGAAGTTTCCGATGGAATTTTTCGATATTAAAGTAGACTGACAGGGTCCTGGTTAGGCTAAGATTGCCTTATGCCCTTAGCAAAGTATTAACATGGAGACAGCAGAGTTCCTAGAGGAATGTCACTCTGCCTGTTTCAAGGACTTGTCAATGGGCTGTAGGTAGTAAGGAAATTTGATTTTTCTTCTGCCTTTGTTTCCCATATCAATTAGACAAGCAGAAATTCACCAGCAAGAAAGGGTATTGTAGGTAAGGGAAAACCATATGCAAAAGCAAGGAGGCATGACATAGTTTTGTGGGGCCTCAGAACAAGCACACTTATGAAATACTTATGAAGTAGGTACTAATTATTATCCCATTTTACAGATGATGAAACAAAGACCAGAAGAAGTTCGGCTTTGTTTCAGTGCAAGGACAGGAGCAGATGGCTGCAGAGATGCAGGCAAGGGCTTGGCTGCTGAGAAATTTCCATACTAAGCTAATCGGCCTGAACTGGTCTGTATCTGCAGTTGTTCCCAGAGGGATTTTAATAGGGAAATGACAAGATCTGATCTGGCCACCATATAAAAGATAGCGGAAGGGACCAAGACCCAAGACTGGATCTGCCAACCCTGTGTGAGGCTTTCAGAGGTAACCCAAGTTAAAAATTATCACTGCATGAAGCAGATACGGAGTAAGGGAAAAGTAAAAATACAAACACCAACCCCAGGTTTCTGAATTATGCAACACAGTGAGTGGCAGAGCCAGTTACCAAGAGAACATGAAGAGGAGGAGGAGGTTGGGGGGACAAGTGCTTGGTGTAATAGTAACTATGGCTTCTACCCATGCTACTTCCGTGCAGCACTGGGCAACGCTACCACTCCTGTGCCCAGGAATCAAGTGGAACGGTGCAGAGGCCCTGGAGGGGGACAAGGGGTGACTTACTGAAAGGAAGGACAAAGCAAATGGCCGTAGGCACAAGAAAGGAAAATTTTTTTGTTTTTTTTGGGGGGGGGTTTGTTTCAGCAGAAGTCTTGGAATATTTAAGATCATGGACGCTACCAACTCTATGGCATTCCACTTCCAGTCACCCCTGTCAATTCAGATTCAATCCATCTACAACACCTGGACCCGTCCCCAAACCAAAACAGCAAGTCTGTGTTGTGCTGACACCTCGGTGGGCTCTGATCCTGGCCTGGTGGTTGAGAATACAGGTAGCCTGTCTCAAAAACGCTACAGAATTAAAAATTCCTTGGCTGAACAGAAGGAAGTATCAACTTCATGACTGGAAATGTGAGCAGGGTAGAGACTACTCCACTCCCTTAGCCCAGGATTTGTACCTTTTTTTCCTATGGCATTAGATTCGCTCATTTCTTTGGAACCCAGGTCAGAAAATTTGGGAAACAAAAGAAAAAACAATCTATGGACACCTGGGTGGCTCAGTTGGTTAAGTGTCTGACTTCAGCTCAGGTCATGATCTCAGGGTCCTGGGACTGAGCCCGCATCAGGCTCCCTACTCAGCGGGGAGCCTGCTTCCTCCCTCTGCCCTTCCCCCCACTCATGCTCATTGGTGCCCACGCTCTCTCTCAAAAATAAAACAATTTTTAAAATCCATCCATTATCTCTCCATCGTAAGACAAACAATGATAAATGTTGATGTCTTTCTACCAACTTTTCTTAAGTGTGATCTTTCTCTCATTTATTTATTTAGAAGAGAGAGCAAGTGTGCTTGAGGGTGGGGGAGGAGCAGATGGAGAGGAAGAGAGAATCTCAACCAGACGCTCTGCCGAACTGAGCACGGAGCCTGACACGGGGCTCAATCTCAAGACCCTGAGATCTTGACCTGAGCAGAAATCAAGAGTTGGATCCTTAATCAGCTGAGTCACCCAGGTGCCTCTAAATATATGTATTTTTTTCTTTGTGCCTCACCACGTAGAATTATTAAGTGCCCACTTTTTCATGTCCTTAATCTCAATTATCACAATTTCAACAGCAGAAAAATAGTCCTTTAGACTGATGTACTATAACTTACTTAACCATTTAAGTTAGGCATTTAAAGTGTTTCTTGGGATGCCTGGGTGGCTCAGTCACTTCGCGTCTGACTTTGGCTTAGGTCATGACCCCAGGGTCCTGGGCATCAGGCTACCTGCTCAGCAGGAAGCCTGTTTCTCCCTCTCCCACTCCCCCTGCCGGTGTTCCCCAATCTTAAAAAAAAAAAAAAAGTGTTTCTAATCTTTTGCTGCTTTAAATAAAAATGTTTATTGGCAAATTATGACTGTAGCCTTTTCTCTATTTTGGATTATTTCCTTAGAATCCAGTCACAATCACATGGCTTTTAAAGTACATGAATTCTGGAAATAAACTGATACAAGCAGTCACAGATAAATATGCACTGAGCAATACATGTCAGCTGAGGAACAGAATATGTAGGATTTGGCTCATCCATAGCTGTCATTTAAACAGGAACTCTAGGATGGATCAGTTCCAGCGTCTTTTTATGGACTAGGGTGATGGAGGTAATTGAAGACTTTCAGGAACTCGAATGATTCCCTTGGCTGTGGGCTCTCCTACCTGACTTTAACTTTGAAGTGTGGGAATCAACTAAATGTGGTGAACTTTTTATTTTTTTAATTTTTATTTATTTATTTTTTTAAAAGATTTTATTTATTTATTTGACAGAGAGAAACAGCCAGCGAGAGAGGAACACCAGCAGGGGGAGTGGGAGAGGAAGAAGCAGGCTCCTGGAGGAGAAGCCTGATGTGGGGCTCGATCCCAGAACGCCGGGATCACGCCCTGAGCAGAAGGCAGACCTCAACGCCTGCGCCACCCAGGTGCCCCGCGGTGAACTTTTTATTATCTGCTAACTGCCTGGTTCTGTGCCAGGAACTGGTTAAGACAAAGAGAGGGGGCGCCCGGGTGGCACAGCGGTTAGCGTCTGCCTTCGGCTCAGGGCGTGATCCCGGTGTTATGGGATCGAGCCCCACATCAGGTTCCTCTGCTGGGAACCTGCTCCTTCCTCTCCCACTCCCCCTGCTTGTGTTCCCTCTCTCGCTGGCTGTCTATCTCTGTCGAATAAATAAAATCTTAAAAAAAAAAAAAAAAGACAAAGAGAGAAGACTTAGGCCCTGCCCTCAAGTGCTAGCAGCCTCAGGTGTGAAAAATGCCATAACAGAAGTACATATAATAGACCCAGGAGTGACATTCAGGGAAAATTTCAAAAAGATGAGGACTGATAGAGTGATTTCTAAAAGATAAAAAGTTCACTAAGGAAAGAATGGGAGGGCTACACCAAGCAAAGGCACAGAGAGAGGACACAACTGTTTGACACCTTGGGGAACTGCCAATATTTCAGTCTTTATGAATGTAAGGTGCAATGAGAATAGCAGCCAGATGTGGATGGCAAGGTAAAAGGGGAACACACCACTGAGCCCCTCTGGCCTTAACACAGGGCTTAGATTTCATCTGATAGGTTAATGTTTCTAAATGCCAAAATGAATGATGACTTTAGGAAACACAAGGACTACAGCATATATATTTAAAAATGCATATTATTAAAGGACATAAATAACACATCACACTTGGTGATCTCACAAATGTTATTCCTTAGGATGAAGCTCATTTAAGAAAGGTAGTCTTTGAAAAACCATGAATGTCGTATTTGAATGATAAAATACTTTTTTCCACTGTGGGGAGCCTTATGGAGTTTTAAGCAAAGCAGTAACATGAACTTAGGTTTTTAGAAACCTTGCTCTGGTGTAAAGGATGAATTGCAAGGTGAGAAAAATGTCAGAGAAAGCAGTTAAGAAACTGTTGCAAAGATAAAGATAAGATATTGTTAGAAGCTGAACTAGGTAGAGAGAAATGAAGAAGAAGAAAAATAAAAGATTTAGGAGACTTTTAGGATACTGGGACCAAGGGATGTGGAGAATGATCATGGGGAAATAGAAACAGGGAGAGCCTTGGATGATTCCAGGATTGTAGCTTTGCAGAATGGGGTGGAAAGAAGAAAGGAGGTTTTTGTTAGTGTCTGTGTATGTTAGGAGGAGGATGAGAAGGACTGGATTAATTTTAGTTAGAGGTATGCAGAGTCTGGGACCTCAGATGAACACTCCGATGTTGAGAGAAATAAAAATAATGAAAGTTTCAGTTCAAGAGGGCAGGAACTAAGAGATACTTGATGTAAAGGCACTTGTAAACTTCAGCACAGACTGTGTCCATGAGGGACAGATGTTAAGGGTAATCATTACCTTTTGTACCTCTCTGTAGAGAAGTCTTTCTTGATCTCTGGCTATGTATTTTTCAAGCGGGACTTGTTAACTGAAGTTATGACTGCTTTTTAATGTGTTTCGTTTTAAGATTAAGTTACTAAACAGAAAAAAACAGCTTACAAAGCCTCTAAATACTACTGTTAAATATTCTCAACACAGATTACAAGGCACTGACATATAATTAAAGGAACAAATTTATCTTTGTTGCTGTGAGAGGAGCACAAGTCATTTTCTTTTCCAAAGTGAAATGTGGTCCAGGATTAATAACCAGTCTGCACAGGTTAGTTCTTGCTCAGGACAGAACTGTTCCCTCCCACTATGTTTCCTTAGTCCTTCATCATAGCATACAGTATTTTAATTTTGCAATTTCACCCTTTGCTCCCAAACTAGATTGTGAGCTCCTTGAGAGAAAGGGGTTTCTTACTCATCTTTATAACCTCAGAGACCAATGTCTTACATATTGTTGGGGCTTACTAATACTAATTGAATACTTCAGTGAAACAAAACATAGGGATGTAAGAACAAGCATTATTTAATAACGCCAGGGAGTGCGTTAAACGTTACCTTATTTTACTCTTAAAACAGCCTTAAAAGCTGAGAAGGTGGCTTAGGGCACCATTATCCGTTGGGCAGAGATGATGGGGTGAAACCCTAGGAAAGACCGTGCTCTCGTCGCGAGCGCGCACTGTGCCGGTCAGGACCGGTACTGCCTAGGTCAGTTCCCAACTCCGCCACGGCCCCTTCTGGACTGGATCAGTCGCAGCGGAATTCCGGACCTGCAGCCGGAAGTCCAGCGTCTCGCGCGCTGCTTCCAAGCGTGCCCGCTCCCCGTCCCTGTCCCTCTCCGCCTTTCGGCCCTGGGAATGAAAGGGACCCCGCTAACACCTACGTTCGCCGCTGACGTTAGCTCGTACTCTGCGGCCAGCGGGCTGAGGACCAACAGCTCAGCGCGGCCGTCCTCACCCGCCCAGCCGCCCGCTCCCCACGCCCCGCTCCCGGACTCACCGGCGGCGGCCGCGACTCCCTCGTCGGCGGGGCCGCGCTTCTCCGCGGGCCGCGCAGGACCCCGGGCGCACACAGCCGTAAGGCGCCGCTCCGCAGCATGGTTCCCACGGCGGCAGCAGCCGCGGAGCCGCCCGCTCGCGCGCTCTTCCCCCGTCACGGACGGGCCACGTGACCCAGGGGGCGCGGCGTGGGGCGGGACGGGGCGGCGGCCTTGGGTCTGGCGAGCCTGTGCCGCCGCCGCCACCGTTAAACCCCACGGCTGGAGGGGAGGCCCGGGAAGCGGGGGTGCCGGAGCGCCAGCCCGCCCCTCTGCAGCTCTCCCTGCAGCCTCTCCCCGCCCCCGGTCCCTCCCGCAGAAGACAAAGGGCGCTCGGACAGGTGGGAGGGCACACGACTAGTGGGAATAAGGTCTTTTCGTGCAGCCACGACATTCCGGGGATCCGTCTGGTATTGATTCGTAGAGAGCCTTTCGCCTACTAAGCGCACTTACACGCTTCAAGTGCTCCTTTTCTTGCCTCTTCCGCTGCCCCTCGTCCCCCGCCCCCTTAAAGCCCGGGGCAGAGCTACAAGTCCGAAGTCAGGCTTTTTTTCAAAAAGAAAGAGCGCTGGTAGGAACAGTTAAGGGTGTATTCGTCTCTAGCTGTGGAGGCAGGCCTGAGCTCAAACTCGCCTCCACAACCCAACACCTGGTAGAGACTCTGCGCCTGGCCTCTGTTTCATGGTTGCTGTGCGTAGGAAAGTGCACAAAAGGACCTTCGCCTTCAGTGGGAGTCAGGAGGTAAATTACCTTGTACTTCCCTCAGGAAACTGCCCCCAGGGGCGCCTGGGTGGCTCAGTCGGTTAAGTGTCCTTGGGCTGAGGTCATGAGGGGTCCTGGGGTCCAGCCCTGCGCCTGGGGTTCCCTGCTCGGAGGAGCCTGTTTCTCCGTGGGACCCGCCCCCCCCCGCTTGTGCTTTCTCGCGCTGTCTCGTGCGCTCGTTCTCGCTCAAAAAAATAAAATCTTAAAAAAATAATAAAAGGAAACTGCCCAGGCCAGTGGTGTGCTGGAAATGGCTCCTATAAGCTCACGGGAGCAGACTTAAAAATTCAGAATTTGGGGGTGCTTGGGTGGCTCAGTTGGTTGGGCGTCTGCCTTCGGCTGGGGTTGTGGTCCCAATGTCCTATCAAGCCTGCATCAGGCTCCCTGCTCAGCAGGCAGCCTGCTTCTCCCTCTTCCTCTCCCCCCTCCCCCTGCTTGTTCTCGCTCCCTGTCTCTCTCAAATTTTAAAAAAAAATTTCAGAATTTGGCTAGCCAATCCTTAAATACTGCTGTTATTAAAATTTAAATTACGTCGTGGGTCCTCCGTGGCTCTGTCGGGTAAGCGGCTGCCTTTGGCTCAGGTCACGATCCTGGGGTCCTGGGATGGAGCCCCACATTGGGCTCCCTGCTCAGCCCAGCCTCTGCGTCTTCCTCTGCCCCTCCCCCATGCTTATGTGCTCTCTCTGTCTCAAATAAATAAAATCTTTTTCAAAAATTATGTCAACTTATAATTTAATAAGTTATATTAAAAACAAAGGTCTTCAATACTAAAACCTGTAACTTCCTAATTACTACATTTCACTACTATCTGTGCTCTTGGGGTTATTTACCTCTCCCATGTTTGTGTGGTGGGAACAGTAGGCACATACCTTCCCAACATCCACTTTCAGTCACATCAGGTGGTGGCTTGAAATCTGCATGGCAGTATTCATTCAGATACTGCAAATGAGGGCTTTCTCTCCCCTTTTTAGTAAACATTTACCAATATACCATAGTCCTAGTCCACCCTGAATTGAAGTCTTAAAACCCTAAGGGGTTACTAGCATAATATGTTACTAAAATTGCTTACACCTGGCACATCATTCATTAATGATATTTTCCCAACTACACACCTCTGTCACCACTCACATAGTAAAGGTGGAATTGGAGGGACCATTATCAGGAAAGGTTTATCAGAGATAAATAAACCTGGTTTTGGGCTTGGTGCTAAGTTCAGAGAGCCCCCTTCTGCAGCAGCCCCTGGCTGAGAGCTTATGCTAAGGATATAATAGGAAAACATGTTTGTGACCCTGCGGGCTTTAGCATAAAGGTCAGAGCAGGAGCAGTTAGGAACGCCCAGCTTACTCAGGGTGGAACACTGCCCTTCCCGAAATCCCCTCAGATAACAAGTGGCCAGGAACGCCTGGTCAGCTAAGGGCCAAACACTGCCCCAACCAAAACCTGATTGCTCTTGACAATAGCCCGGGGGGGTCCACAGAAACATGTTTAAGAATAGGCCTCACTTGCTGAATGTTACATCATCTAATCCCGTGACCTTCCCCGTGATGTACTACTATTCACTGGGATCATGAGACTCCCCTTAATCGTCTTTGATTGTTTACCGCCAATAAATATGCGAGGTTGCAGCTGTTTGGGGCGATCACACTCTTTGCGGTCGTCCCCTGTACCCACACTTTCTTTCGCAGCTAACATGTCTGTGCCTCGTCCTTTTCCTGAATCACGCCGTGGCTCCGGGGGCGGTGTCACAGCACCTTTCTACTTTTTTTGTGAGCAATTAGTATCTATGAAACTAATTTCTAATTATTCCAGCACCCTTCGTTGAAAGGCTCTCTTCTCTCTATTCAGTTGTCTTTGCACCTGGATCAAAAACTGGTTATCCATATATGTTTGGGTCTATTGCTGGACTCTCTATTCTGTGTGTTACGCCAGTTATTTTATGCTAATCCCATACTGTCTTTATTCCTGTGGCTTTAAGTTATTTCCAACTTTGTTCTTTTTCAAAGTTGTTTTGGCTATTCTCGATATTTTGACTTTCCATAGGAACTTTAGAATCAGCTTGTCATACCTAAAAAAAACCTGCTGGGGGGCGCCTGGGTGGCACAGCAGTTAAGCGTCTGCCTTCGGCTCAGGGCGTGATCCCAGCGTTCTGGGATTGAGCCCCACATCAGGCTCTTCTGCTATGAGCCTGCTTCTTCTCCCACTCCCCCTGCTTGTGTTCCCTCTCTCGCTGGCTGTCTCTATCTCTGTCAAATTAAAAAAAAAAAAGAGTCTGTTTCTTTAAAAAAATAAAAAATAAAAAAAAATAAATTAAAAAAAACCTGGGATTTTGAGTTGACATCTCAGCAAATGGAGTCTCATCACGAAGGTTGTATTTCATCGACAAGTCTTCTTCTGAACAAGTTATATCTTCCCATGTATTTAAATCCTGTGTAATGTCTCTCAATAGTGTTTCGTAATATAGGTCTTGTACATTTTTGCCATACAGACATACCTTGTTTTTATTGTGCTTTGCAGATACTGTGTTTCTACAAATTGAAAATTTGTGGCAACCCTACATGGAGCAAGTCTATTGGTGCCATTTTTCCGACAGTATTTGCTCACTTAATGTCTCTGTGTCATATTTTGGTATTTCTTCAATGTTTCAAACTTTTTCATTATGATTATATTTGTTATGGTGATCTGCAATCAGAGATTATGGCTCACTGATGCTCAGATGGTGCTTAGCGTTCTTTAGCAATGCAGTATTTTTAAGTTATATACATTGCTTTTTTAGACAATGTTATTGCACATTTAATAGCCTACAATGTAGTGTAAACCTAACTTTTATATGCACTGGGATACCAAAAAAAGTATTTGACTTGCTTTATTGTGATACTGGCTTTATTTTGGTTTTTTGGAACCCAACCTACAATATCCTGAGGTATGCCCGTATTTATCTTTAAGTATTTCATATGTATGATGTTATTATAAATAGTATTTTTTATGTCAATCCTTGTTGTTCATTGCTAATATATGGAAATACAATATATTTTTAGGGGTGCCTGGGTGGCTCAGTCGGTTGAGCGTCTGACTTGGTCTTAGGTCATGATCTCAGGGTGTTGGGATCCGGCCCTCTGTAGGGTTCTGCACTGAGCCGGGAGTCTCCTCCTTTGTCTTCCTCTCCCTCTGCCCCTTCCCCCACTCACAGTCACACACACACACACACACACACACACACACACACTCTCTCTCTCTCTCTCTCTCGCTCTCTCTCTCAAGTAAATAAATCTTAAAAAAAAAGAAATACAATTACTTTTTATATATTGATTTTATATCTATAAACTTGCTAAACTCATTGATTAGTTCTAGTAATTTCTTTAATGGATTCCTTACATTTTCTACATAGATGATGATGTTATCTGTGAATACTTTTACTTCTTTCTTTACTATCCGTACAGGTTTTCTTTCTTTCTTTTCTTTTTTTTCCCTATTGCACTGGCTAGAATCTCCAATACAATGTTAAACAGTAGCGATGAAAGCAGACATCCTTGTCTTATTGCTGATCTTAGAGGGAAAGTCTTCAGTCTTTCACCATGAAGCATCATCTTAACTGGAGGGTTTTTGTAGATGCTCTTTGATAGGTGAAGTCCCTCCTATTCCTGGTTTACGAAGAGTTTCTGTTAATGGGTGTTTATGGGATTTACTCAAATGCTTTTTCTACATATTGAGATGATCAGGTTTTCTTTCTTTTTTTTTTTTTTTAGTTTGTTTCAGATCAGGGTGCCTAGTGGTACAGTTGGTTGAGCCTCCAACTCTTGGATTCGGCTTGAGTAGTGATCTTGGGGTCATGGGTTTGGGGCCCACTTTGTGCTCTGCTCTCAGTGCAGAGTCTGCTTGAGTTTCTCCCTCTCCCTTGCTCCTACCCCCCACATGTGCTCTCTCTCTGTCTCTCTCCCTCAAATAAATAAATCTTTTTAAAAACATAAGTAAAATAAAATTTACTGTGTGGATGAGTCACACTAATTTTTTTCTTTGTCCCCTGACCATGTGTTTCTGATGATCTCTACACGTGAGCCTGTTCTTCACAGATCACATGGAGTGCTGAACACATGACTTGTAGAGGAAGGGCAACAGCATTTCAAGACTAAATGTGTGGAAGAGACCAGTGCCAGGTGTCCTTCTGTTTGCTAAAATAAAGTTTAGAAATGTAACTGAGACTCATGCTCAAAAGGGAAATTATGTATAAATAATTCAGATCAAATTAGGATTCGGTTGTTGATAAAATCTGTGTAAGTGTATGTGGTTTCAAATAAAGAAATAGAACAGATAAAATAAAAAACATGTGCGTATGCGGAGACTGAAATGCAGTATAGGCATGTGTATGTTGTATGAATAGACACACATGTGCGTATGCGGAGACTGAAATGCAGTATAGGCATGTGTATGTTGTATGAATAAACACACGTGCATATGCGGAGACTGAAATGCAGTATAGGCATGTGTATGTTGTATGAATATGTATCTGCATATATTGTACGGAAGATCGTGTGTGCCATGATTGAAAGTGTGGGTGTGGGGGTGCCTGGGTGGCTCAGTACATTGAGGGCCCGGCTCTTGGTTTTGGCTTGGGTCGTGATTTTGGGGTTGTGACATCCAGCCCCATGTCTTTGACACAATACATGTGGCCTTGGGCAAGTTATTTATTCAACTACTCTGTGCCTCAATTTCCTAATTGTGAAATTGAGATTAAAACATTACCTACTCGGGATCACGACCCCAGCCGAAGGCAGATGCCCAACTAACGGAGCCACCCAGGTGCCCCTGTTTATTTATTTTTTAAAGATTTTATTTATTTATTTGACAGAGAGAGAGAGAAAGCATGCACAAACAGGGGGAGTGGCAGGCAGAGGGAGAGGGAGAAGCAGGCTTTCTGTTGAGCATGGAGCCTGACGCAGGCCTCGATCCCAGGACCCCGGGATCATGACCTGAGCTGAAGGCAGATGCTTAACGGCTGAGCCACCCAGGCGCCCCTGTATTTATTTTGAGACAGAGAGAAAGAGAGGGCAGGGTGAGGGGCAGAGGGAGAGAGAGAGAGAATGTCAAGCAGACCCCACACTGAGTGCAGAGCCTGCTGCAGGGCATGACCCCGTGACCCTGAGATGGTGAACTGAGCCGTAATCAAGAGTTCGATGCTCAACCAGCTGAGCCACCCAGGCGCCCCTGATATTTAAATTTTTCCCCATAAATTTAAATAGTTGTAAGGTTTATAATATTTTGTGCATTGTATAATGAATATATACTTCAGATATATTTTCTCTTTTTAAAAAAAATGACTTTATTTGAGAGAGAGTGCATGAGAGCAGGGGGAAGTGCAGAGGGAGACGGAGAGAAGCAGACTCCCTACTGACCATGAGCCAGATGCGGGGCTTGATCTCACCACCCTGAGATCGTGACCTGAGCAGAAATCAAAAGTCAGGCAGTTAACTGAGCCACCCAGGCACCCCTTTCAGATATATTTTCATCAAAATCTTAAGGGCTGCAGATTTAGCTCATTCACGTTCTGGAAAATGTTTGCCATATGAACTAACTGGCAACATCAATCCTCGTTGGAAAATCAGCCCGTTAAATCGGACTTTCCATTAGAAAGTGTCATTTTTCAGTTTAAATAATGGTGTTAGTATGTATCCCTCTGATAAATTATTTCACTTCTGAATTTTATTTATTTATTTATTTATTTATTTATTTGTTTATTTATTTTAAGATTTTATTTATTTATTTGACAGAGATAGAGACAGCCAGCGAGAGAGGGAACACAAGCAGGGGGAGTGGGAGAGGAAGAAGCAGGCTCATAGCGGAGGAGCCCGATGTGGGACTCGATCCCATAATGCCGGGATCACGCCCTGAGCCGAAGGCAGACGCCCAACCGCTGTGCCACCCAGGCGCCCCCACTTCTGAATTTTAAGTTAAATTCTGAATCTTGCATTTATATATTACCTGGGTGACAATAAGATACTGGCATCTAATGTTTCTTGCTGAATTTCTCTCAGATTTGTCGTCATAAGACTTCTTTAGGGAGGATGCATTTATTTTTATTTTTAAAAAATTTTAATTCCCGTGTTGTTAATGTACAGCGTTATATTAGTTTTAGGAGTACGGGGGCACCTGACTGGCTCTGTTGGTAGACCATGCAGCTCGTGTTTTTGGGGTTATGAGTTTGGGCCCCACATTGGTGTAGAGCTTACTTAAGAATAAAATCTTTAGGGGTCCCTGGGTGGCTAAGTCAGTTGAGTATCTGACTCTTGATTTCCACTCAGGTCCTGATCTCAGGGTTGTGGGATCGAGTCCCACACTGGGCTCCGTGCTCAGTGGGGAGTCTGCTCGAGAGTCTCTCTCTCCCTCTCCTCTCCCCTTCCCCCTGCTCGCCCTCTCTATCTCTCTCTAAAATAAATAAATAGAGGGGTTCCTGCTTCGGAGGTGGCAGTGGTTCTTCAGACCCAGAGGGTTCCTTTACTTTTAGTTCTGTTGAGGTTTTACCCCAGAAGCTGCCTCAGGATGTCTTCACATTTTGCCAGTCGACACAGAAAGGATTTAAATATTGACATGATTAGAGCAAGGATTGCTCACAGGAAATCACTGTCTCAAAAAGAAAACAGACATAAGGAATATGAACGAAATAGACACTTTGGTTTGAAAGATGTCAACATTCCAACCTTGGAATAGGATTCTTCTTGAATGAGATGAGACATGTCAGAAGCTTGTTGCAGAAAAGGCCAGTGTCAAGACAAGGTCAATGAAAACTTTTCTAGGTGATCAACGAAAGCAAATGCTCCAAAAATGCAAAGAAGAAAAGCGGCTTCAGAAATTGAAAGAGCAGAGAGAGAAAGCTAAACGAGGAGTATTTAAAGTGGGTCTTTATGGGGCGCCTGGGTGGCTCAGTCGTTAAGTGTCTGCCTTCGACTCAGGGTGTGATCCCAGAGTTCTGGGATCGAGCCCCACATCAGGCTCCTCCACTGGGAGCCTGCTTCTTCCTCTCCCACTCCCCCTGCCTGTGCTCCCTCTCTTGTTGGCTGTCTCTCTCTATGTCAAATAGATAAATAAAATCTTTAAAAAAAATAAATCAAGTGGGTCTTTATAGACCTGATATGCCTTGTTTTCTGTTATCAAACCAGACTACAATGAAAGCTGAGCCAAAAGAGGCTGTTCCATTTTCTGTATGGATTACAAGGTCAAAGGCCAAAGAGCAAATGGAGCAGACTGAGATGAATAAGGGGAGTGATGTTTGAACAATCCAACCTGGTCAAAGACAAACTTCTGAAAGAAAAGTGTTGGGCAAAGAGAAAAAAGTTGTACAGCCTGTAATGACCACATCGGTGAGAATGACTCGATCAGCCGCCACTCAAGCAGCAAAGCAGATTTCCAGAACAGTCTCATGTACAACAGGGAAGAACTACTAATGATCATGAAATAGAAAGAAAGGCACCAAGTCAAGGAAGCCCTGCCAAAAAGATAGAAACAAAACCTGATAAGGTCGTGTCTTTTAAAGTTGATAGTGAAGAAAATACTTTGGATTCACAAACCAGTGCAAGAAATGGAATGGATCCAGATGGAGTCTTACCAAAAATGGAGAACTGCAAAAATGAAAGGGAAGAATTCCTTTGCACCTCAGGATTTTATGTTTCAGCCACTGGATGGTCTGAAGACCTATCAAGTAACACCTATGACTCCCAGAAGTGCCAATTCTTTCTTGACACCCAGTTATACCTGGATCCTTTTAAAAACAGAAGTTGGTAAGTCTCAAGAAGTGACAAAAGAAATTTTGGCTCAAAAATGTATAACTTACCCTGCAAAGACAGTACATCAGGATTCAGATAAACTGCAACATCCTTTGGGTTCTCTAACAGTTTGGAATAAAGCACATGTCTTAAATAAAGATGAGACTACTAAAAATTCAAATGGCTTTATAATAAAAGTCCCATCACTTGAAATAAATGAAGATCGGGTATCTCAGCCCAACCATGACGTGCCATATTTCAGAAATATTCTTCAGTTAGGAATTGAGAAATTAACCTCGCACTGTCTTGAGTGGGACAGGAAGCTTGAACTGGACATTCCAGATGATGCTAAAGGTCTTGTTCGCGCTGCAGTTGGGCAAACGAGACTCTGCATGCAAGGACGTTTCAAGCAGTTTGAAGGGCTGGTGGACAATTGTGAATATAAGCGAGGCGAAAAGGAGACTACCTGTGCAGATCCGGATGGGTCTGGGGATATGGTCAGTTTTCAGATAGAAGATGTAAACCAAAAATTCAACCATTTGACCGAACTTGAGGAATCTGGACGGCAGAACAACAGTAATATAAACTAAAAAGTCTTTCAGGAGAAAGTTGTCTCGGGGGTAGCAAGTAAACCCAAAGAGGATGATGGTGAAAGAATTGCAGCTAGGAATTGCCTGGCTGCCATAAAAAGTGCCATGAGAGAGAGGATGAAGCAGGGAGAAACCGCGCAGGCAGCGGCCTCTGTAATGCCAAAGGAAGTTGATAAAGTAGTGTTTGAAGCTGGATTCTTCAGAATCGACAGTCCTGTTCAATCCTTCTCAGGACTTTCTATCTCTTCTGAATGTCTTTCTCAAAGACTGAGGACACCTAAGTCTGTCAGCAAAGCTGGGTCTGAGAGCAGGCCTGAGACGGACCATCTACGGCAAACAGTGTCACCGCAGAATCCTGATCCGCAGGGCACCAAAAGTGAGCAGGTTGATAAAGAGACTTTGCTTTCAACTAGTCCTAAAAACAGGAACAGCATAGAAGACGCTCAGTGTCCTGGATTGCAAGATTTAATTGATGTACATCATGATGCAAACAGATGAACTTTGAGATGGATTGTTTACCCAGTGAAAGAGTGAATTTGCCTCTACTTGCTAGTGAAGTGGCACATGATAATAATACTAATAAAAAGGAAGGAATTCCAGATGTTGTAGAAGGCATGGAACTACATTCTTCATTTACAGCCCAGGATGCTTTGATGAGCAGCCCTGAAAAAAAAAATACCATCACAAAATGACATCTTATGTCAAAATGAAGAGAAAACTGAAATTTCTCAGTCAGTATTTGATATTCAAAGTCTCACTACTGAGTGCCATGTTCTTGATTCGCCAGGCCTAAACTGCAGGTGGAGAGGAGACATCAAGATCATGCCAGACACATTTCCTTTGCTGGTAACTTAATTACCTTTTCACCTCTACAGCCCCTCCGTGATGAACAACCAGAAGAATTTTAATTTAAAAATAAATCCAAATATTTTTCTTCATATTATCAATGTGATCTATTGTTAGCATACGAAAAATTGAAGAGTGTGCGTTTGTGTTCACTTCTGGTCAAACAATTGATATAGTGTCATAAAATGTTATAATATTCAGTGTTCATCAAAGTGTGTTTTAGATATGATAGTGTTTCTTGAGGGAAGTGGGGATATTTTGCACATTAACTGCAGAATAAAAAATGCACTTAAAAAATAAATAAATAAAAATCTTAAAAAAAAAAAAAGAAATGGGAAGAAATTCCAAGCTTCCATGCTTGTGGATTGGAAGAACAAATATTGTTAAAATGTCTATGCTACCTAAAGCAATCTACAGATTTAATGCAAAATACCAACAGCATTTTTCACAGAACTAGAACAAACCTAAAATTTGTGTGGAGCCAAGAAAGAACCAGAATAGCCAAAGAAATCTTAAAAAAGAAAAATAAATCTGGAAACATTGCAATTCAAACTTAAGTTATATTACAAAGCTGCAGTAATCACAACAGTGTGGTACTGGCACAAAAATAGACACATAGATCAATGGAACAGAATGAAAAACCCAGAAATAAACCGACAACTATATGGTCTATTAATCTTCGACAAAGGAGGAAAGAATATCCAATGGAAAAAAGACAGTCTCTTCAATAAGTGATATTGCAAAAACTGGACAGCTACATGTAAAAAAATGAAACTGGACCATTTCTTACACCATACACAAAAATAAACTCAAAATGGATCAAGGACTTAAATGTGAGACTTGAAAATACAAAATTCCTGAAAGAGAGCACAGTACACTGACCAGGATGAGCACTGAGTAATGTACAGAATTGTTGAATCACTATATTGCACACCTTTGGTTTTCTTTTTGAGATTTTATTTATTTATATATGTATTTATGTGTGTATTTATTTGTTTTATTTATCTTAGAGAGAGACAGAGAACATGGAGCTGAGCACGGAGCCCAATGTGGGGCTGATCTCATGATCCTGAGATCATGACCTGAGCCAAAATCAAGAGTCGGCTTAATCAGCTGAGCCACACAGGTGCCCTGTGTTTCCATTTCTTTGTGTTGTTTTCAATTTCTTTCCTCAGTATTTTATAGTTTTCAGAGTACTGGTCTTTCACCTCTTTGGTTAAGTTTATTCCTAGGTATTTTAGTATTTTTGGTGCAGTTGTAAATGGAATTGTTTTCTTAATTTCTCTTTCTTCTGCTTCATTATTAGTGTATAGAAATGCAGCAGATTTCTGTACCTTGATATTGTATTCTGTGACTTTACTGAATTCATTTACCAGTAATTTTTTGGTGGAGTCTTTAGAGTTTTCTATATAGAGTATCATGTCATCTGCAAATAGTGAAGTTTTACTTCTTCCTTATCAATTTGGTTGCCTTTTATTTCTTTGCATTGTTTGATTGCTGTGGCCAGGACTTCCAGTATTATGTTAAATAACAGTGGTGAGAGTGGATATCCTTGACTTGTTCCTGACCTTAGGCGAAAAGCATTCAGTTTTCCCACATTGAGTATGATGTTCACTGTGGGTTGTTTTTTTTTTTTTCATATAAGGCCTTTATTATGTTGAGTTATGTTCCATCTAGACTTACTTTGTTGAGGGTTTATCATGAACAGATGTACTTTGTCAAATGCTTTTTCTGCATCTGTTGAAATGATCATATGGTTTTTATCCTTTCTCCTGTTGATGTGATGTATCACATTGACTGATTTGCAAATACTGAACCACCCTTGCATCCAGGGAATAAATCCCACTTGATTATGGTGAGTGATTTTTAAAAATTTATCGTTGGATTTGATTTGCTAGTATCTTCTTGAGGATTTTTGCATCTATGTTCATCAGAGATATTGGCCTGTAGTGGTGTCTTTATCTAGTTTTGGTATCAGGATAATGCTGGCCTCTAGAATAAATTTGGAAGTTTTCCTTCTTCTTCTATTTCTTGGAATAGTTTGAGAAAAAAAGATACTAACTCTTCTTTAAATGTTTGGTAGAATTCACCTGTGAAGCCATCTAGTTCTGGACTTTTGTTTGTTGGGAGGTTTTTGTTTTTTTTTAAAAAATTTTATTTTATTTATTTGACAGAGACAGCCAGCGAGAGAGGGAACACAGGCAGGGGGGTGGGAGAGGAAGAAGCAGGCTCCCAGCACGGAGCCTGATGTGGGTTTTGATTTCACAATCCTGAGATCATGACCTGAGCTGAAATCAAAAGTCAGACACTTAACTGACTGAGTTACCCAGATACCCCTGTTGGGAGTTTTTTGATTACTGTTTGAATCTCCTTGCTGGTAATCAGTCTGTTCACATTTTCCATTTCTTCCTGCTTTAGTTTTCGTAGGTTATGTTTCTAGGAATTTATCCATTTCTTCTAGGTTGTCCAATTTGTTGGCATATAATTTTTCATAATTTCTCTTAAAATTATTTGTATTTCTCTGGTATTGGTTGTTATTTCTGCTCTTCATTAGTGATTTTGTTTACTTAGGTCCTTTCTCTTTTCTTTTTGATGACTCTGGCTAGAGGTTTATCAATCTTGTTGATCTTTTCACAGAACTAGCTCCTGGTTTCATTGAACTGTTCTTTATTATTATTATTTTTTTACTTTCTGTAACATTTATCTCTGCTCCAATGCTTATTATTTCCTTCCCTCTGCTGGTTTGGGGTTTTGCTTCTTTTTCTGGCTCCTTTAGGTGTAAGGTTATGCTGTTTAGTAGAGATCTTTCTTGCTTTCTGAGGTTGGCTGGTATTACTATTACAACTGCTTTTGCTATATCCCAAAGATTTGGGACTGTCATGTTTTCATTTTCTTTTGTTTTTTAATAAAGATTTTTATTTATTTATTTATTTGAGAGAGAGAGAGAGAATGAGTAGTGGGGAGGGACAGAAGCTGAGAGAGAGAGAGAGAGAGAGAGAGAGAGAGAGAGAAGCAGACTCCCCACTGAGCAGGGAGCCCAAGGAGGGGCTCCATCCCAGGACTCTGAGATCATGACCTGAGCTGAAGGCAGACGCTTAACTGACTGAGCCACCCATGCGCCCCATCATGTTTTTATTTTTATTTGTTTCCATTTTTTTTTTTTTTTTTTTTTGAGAGAGAGAGAGAGAGAGCGAGTGCGTGAGTGAAGAGGGGCAGAGAGAGAGGGAGAGAGAATCTTAAGCAGGCTCCAAAATCAAGACTCGGATGCTTAACTGACTGAGCCACCCAGGTGCCCCTCCATGTCATTTTTTATATCTTCTTTGATTTCTTGGTTGACTTATTCATTGTTTAGTTTGCATGTTATTTAACCTCCATGCATTTATGCTCTTTCCAGATTTTTTCTTGTGGTTGATTTCTAGTTTCATAATGTTGTGTTCAGAAAAGATGTATGGTATGACTTCAATCTTTTTGAATTTGTTGAGACTTGTTTTGTGGCCTAATAAGTGATCTATTCTAGAGAATGTTCCATGTGCACTTGAAAAGAATGTGTATTCTGCTGTTTTAGGATAGAATGTTCTGTATATAATTGTTATATCCATCTAGTCTGACATGTCATTCAAAACCACTCTTTCCTTGTTGATTTTCTGTGCAGATGACCTGTCCACTGATGTAAGTAGAGTGTTAAAGTCTCCTACTGTTACTGTTTTACTGTTGATTAGTTCCTTTATATTTGTTATTAACTGTTTTATGTATTTGGGTGGTCCCATGTTGGGTGCATAAAAATTCATAATTGTTATATCTTCTTGTTGGATTATCCCCTTTATTATTAGATAGTGTCTTTTGTCTCTTGTTACAGTCTTTGTTTTAAAGCTTATTTTGTCTGATATTAGTACTGCTACCCCAGGTTCCTTTTGACATCTATTTGCATGCTAAATGTTTCTCCATCCCCTCACTTTCAATCTTCAGGTGTCCTTGGGTCTGAAATGAGTCTCTTCTGGCAGCATATAGATGGGTCTTGTTTTTTTTATCCACACTGTCACCATATGCCTTTTGATTGGAGCATTTAGTCCTTTTATATTCAAAGTAATTATTGATAATATGTATTTATTGCCATTTTTTAAAACTTGTTTTGTGGTTGTTTTTGCAGTTGTTTTCTCGTTCTTCCCTCTTTCATGTTTTGCTGGCTTTCTTTAGTGTTATACTTGGATTCGTTTCTCTTTATTCTTTGCATATCTGTTAGTGGTTTTTTTTTTTTTTTTTAAAGATTTTTTTTTATTTATTCGACAGAGATAGAGACAGCCAGCGAGAGAGGGAACACAAACAGGGGGAGTGGGAGAGAAAGAAGCAGGCTCATAGCAGAGGAGCCTGACGCGGGGCTCGATCCCATAACGCCGGGATCACGCCCTGAGCCGAAGGCAGACGCTTTAACCGCTGAGCCACCCAGGCGCCCCTGTTAGTGGTTTTTGATTTGTGGTTACCATTACGGTTTTTATATAACATCTTTTGCACATAGCACTCTATATGAAGTTGATGGTAGCCTAAGTTTAAACCCATTCTTTACTCCTTTCCTTCCCACATTTTAGTTATATGTTGTTGTATTTTATATCGTTTTATTTTGTGAATCTCTTGACTGATTTTTAGAAAGATTTTACTTATTTATTTGACACACAGAGAGAGAGAGAATGATCAGGGGGAGGGGAGAGGGAGAAGCAGACTCCCTGCTGAGCAGGGAGCCCAACTTGCAACTCGATCCCAGGACCCTGGGATCATGACCCAAGACAAAGGCAGATGCTTAATTGACTGTACCACCCAGGCATCCCTCCCTTGACTGATTTTTATAGATATATTTATTTTTACTGTCTTCGTGCTTCCTATTTTTGGTACTCTCACTTATGATCTTCCTTTCCACTCAAAGATTCCCCTTTAATATTTCTTGTAGGTCTGGTTTAGTGATCATGAATTCCTTCAGTTTTTGTTTGAGCAACTCTTAATCTCTCCTTCTATTCCAAATGACAGCCGTGCTGGATGAGTATTCTTGGCTGCAGATTTTTCCCATTCGGCACTTTGAATATATCATGCCAAGGTAGGATGCATTCTTGAATTGTTATCCCCGGGGTAGTGAACCGAAGTGAGATTCTGGATGGCAAAGTGTGCAGGTCGGTGGGGAACAGGTGGGGAGGCAAGGGGAGGCTAGAAAGAGGACCGTTTCGGGCAGATGCAATGCATGTGCGTCATTACTGCTTTGATGTAGTATCTAGAGGTATTGGATGGTTCTTACAGTCCTTTTAACCAAGAGGCAAGAGGGAGAGTTCTGCCTTTAGTGGCCAGACAGAGGGCATTGCCATTTTCTAACTGTCATACGCACTCCTCACATGGGTTCCCTTTCAGGGAATACCCCAGACTCTTCCCTGCCTCGGGCCTTCCTGTATATTGCTCCTCTTCTGGCAGCGCCCTGACACCCAGCTCTGCACCTGGCTAACTCCAACTAACCCTCTGGTACCGGCATAATGGTCACTTTCTTAGCGATGCCTTCTTTGACCAAGCGCATCAGAGGCAATTCTAGGTGCTGAACATTCCATATTTTATTTGATCTGAATTAGGGCCTTGTTAAGTTCTCCCACAGTAGCTGGAACTTTTCCTTTAAAGCACTTAGCAGAGTTTGTAATGAAATCTATATTTGTGTGCCCTCTGCCTCCCTCAGGAGACTGTGAGCGTTCTCTAGGTCTCTAAGCTCAGCCCTGTGTCTCTGTATCTGGCACAGTAACGGACAGATCACAGCACTCAGAAAACAGTTGTCGAATGACCCAACGAATGGGAAACATTTGGAAAGAGGCTGAGGACTCTTTTCCTCTCTCAACCCCCTCTCTCTAGATCATCTCATCATTCCCACGGATGTAAGCACTATCTATATGCTGATGCTTCCAACTTTTATCTCTAATTCAAAGCTCTCTTCACTTAGTCATTAGGGTAATTGTGTGGGATAACCATTATTATCCCTATTTTACAGATGAAACACCTGGAGAAAATTATATGTCCTGGTGCTGTCATCAAAGCTATGGCTTCTTAGATGTTAGGATGCATTCCTAACAATGTTCGGCTCTGTCATTCTTATCACGGAATGCTGGGTCAGTCTTTTTCAATGTTGCTTTTGCTGACTTCAGGGTTAAAGGCTCCCGTAAGATTTGTCATGTAAAGACACCTGGATTGATGGATCCAACCATGCTGTTAGATGAAGATTCTGGTGGTGCGTGGGGTCTGCTGCCCTGCATAAACAGCGTTCTTTACAGCATTGTGTTTTAAGAAAGCTTATTTTTGCCTTGGTACACCATGACTAATAAAAAACACCATTTTAAAATACTTATAAATTTTCAGTGGTTCAGTGGGTTAAGCGTCCAGCTCTTGATTTTGGCTCAGGTCATGTTCTCAGGGTTGTGGGATTAAGCCCCGTGCTGGGCTCCATGCTCAGTGTGGACTCTGCTCGTCTCTCTCCCTCTGTTCCTCTCTCTGCTACTCCCCATGTCCATGCTCTCTCTCTCTCAAATAAGTACATACAATCTTTTAAAAAATAAATACTTATAAATGCTCAATATAGATTTTAAGGCACCAACATGTGACTAAAGAAACATATCTACTTCCATAGTTGTGGGATTACTGTAGGCCATACTTCTTTTGCTACTGTATGAAACCATTTAGGATTGAGCACTAGCCCAAATGCCTTAAGAGTCTTGAAAATTATAGCTGCAATAGGTTAATAGCGAAACCATCCCTGTCAAAATCACTAAGTCCCTGAGCGGATGAAGTCTGAGTTAAGTCTTGTGGGGCCAAGAGGAGTTGGCCCAGCAGGTGAAGCAGGAGAGGACATTGAAGGTGCAGGGTATCCAGGAGCAATTCCTAATGCCAGAGGTCAGCGTGGAGTCACTCGGCAAGTCCAGGGAACCACCAGTGGTTTCTGTGGGGGTTGGGCATTGGTTAGGAGGGGGATGTAGGGAAAGATAAGGGTGGAACAGCAGATCTTCGAGGGTCTTCGAGATCCCCAAGGACCATTACCACCCGTACTGATGTGTTGGTGTTTACTCTAGGCCATGGGGAGCCACAGGAGTCCTTTTAGCAAAGGAGTGACGTTACCTGCTCTGTAATTTAGAACGATCACCATGGAGACTTTGTGGAAATTGCATTAGAATCAGGGATGTGCTTGAGAGTAGAAGGTACTGTTCAAAGCGGGAAAAGAAGTGTGTTTGGGGGCAGAGGGAAGGAGGAATATCTATGGAGTTGGAGATACCCATGGAGATGTCCAATGGGCAAAGAGAAAAGTGAGGAGTTTGAGAGAAAGACTTGAAAATGTCTTTGGGCTAATTTGCATAGAGCACATGGGAGGCCTCCCCAAGAGCTGCATGGGTGGAGTGAGGCTGGTGGCCAGACTGGAGAGGTGTGTAGCATGGGTTGGAGTAAGCAGACAGGACAGAGATGGGACTGGACTGACTGCCCCTCAGAAGCCTCCCTGTGAGAAGAAGGGGCAGCAGCAGCTGCAGCTGAAGAAAGGACTGTTTGTTCTTAAAAATGAGGTTCATTTTTGGGGTTCTTTCTTCCTTAATACAGAAAAAAATATCAACTCTACATGCTAAGAACATTCAAACAGCACAAGTTATAAAAGTAAAAGTAAAAAGTTGTCAGCCTGCTGGTGACCAGGCTCCTGAGCAGGGGGCCTGGCACCTACCCCTTGGTGCTTTCTATGCCCAGCCCCTTTCTGTTTAAACCTGCTCTTTCACCCAAAACAGCAATAATGCTAGCAGACACCCTCCCTCCCAGTGCTGCCCCCTCTCTTCCACCGCAGCCACAGCTCCAAAAATCCCCACAGTTCTCAACCCGTTATATTCCGTCCCCAGGTACTACTGAATTGTCATTCACAACTGCCGGATTCAGTGGGTATTTGAAGGCCTCTTCTTACTTGGATCTCTTCACACCAATTAAGCGTATTGAGCTGTTTTCCTTTTTTTTTTTTTTTTANCGCCCCTGTTGCTCACTTTTATATGAAAGTAGTTTTCTTGAACTTTTAGAATGAGGTAAGAAAGTTTTTCCAACTTTACAGAGCTCCCTCTGCTGTTTGGTGTAATGTTAAAAGTATGAAGCCTGCCGTCTGAGATTTCTGGACTCTGTTCTCCTCCCTGATCAGGACCTCTGCCTCCTCTCTATGCTGGAAGGACGCCCTGGGAGATGGGGCCAGACTGCTCCAGCCTCCTTGGTCCTTACTGGAGGCCCTTGCACTCACCTAGTACTGAGAGAGCAGACTCTCTCCCGGTTTCAGTTGAGCCTTCTGCGTCTGTTGCTGTTTTGAAGTTTTCCTGTTCTTGCCTCCATTTCTTCCTTCTTCTTCTCATCCTTTTTTTTTTTTTTTAAAGATTTTATTTATTTATTTGACAGAGATAGAGACAGCCAGCGAGAGAGGGAACACAAGCAAGGGGAGTGGGAGAGGAAGAAGCAGGCTCATAGCAGAGGAGCCTGATGTTGGGGCTCGATCCCATAACGCCGGGATCACGCCCTGAGCCGAAGGCAGACGCCCAACCACTGTGCCACCCAGGCGCCCCTGAGCTGTTTTCCTTAAGCTTCCTTTTCTCTGGTTCTCTTAACTCCACCTCATCCAAGTTTAATTCTTGGGTCTCTGGAAAGTTGCTTCTATGTGGAGTCATTAACTTTCTTATTATGTCTTGGGACACCTATCCTGCTCTTTCTCTTCACGGACTGTGATCTGGCAACCTTGCCTACTCTTTAAGTACATTCTGGTAAAAAGCTTGGGTTCAAATCTGGCTGAGTGACTATTTTTTTTCCAGACCCTGTGAATGAAGGGCTCAATCCCACACGATTGCCCCCACTTCAGGTGCAACCTGCAAATGGGGCGCTCCAGATACCTTCACTTCTGCCAGCTGACAAAACATTCAGAGTTTCTCACACCCTTCTCCCCACTGACTTCAATAATTCACAGAACTGAGGAAAGCACGTACTTACCATAACAATCTTATCATAAAAGACGTAGCTTAGGGACAGCCGAATCCAAGGAAGGTGTGTGGGTGAAGGGGTGAGGCGGAGCTTCTATGACTCTCTGAGAACGCCACCCACCCAGCACCTCAGGTTCACCAGCCTGGAATTTCCCCCAAACCCTGTTTTTAAAATTGAGATTTCATTATGTAGGCATGGTTGGTTAAATCATGGGCCACTGGTGTTTGAACTCAGTCTCCAGCCCCTTTCCCTTCTCCAGAGGTCCAGAGGGGTACTGCAAGTCCCAAACCTCCAGACTCATGGTTGGCTCTGCAGTCCTGAAGGTATCTAGGGGCTCCGCCTTGAGTCCCTTCATTAGCTTACACTCAGGTATGGTTGAAAGAGCCTATTATGAATAACAATAGACACTGTAACACTCAGGAAATTTCCCCTTTGTGTCTGGGGCATGAGACTCTCTTAGCTTTTTTTCCATCTTCTGGGCTGTTTCTTCTCAGTCTCCTTTGAAGGTTAATCTTCCTTGACTAAACCATTAAATGTTTGAGGTCTTTAAGACAAGTTTGGTTCATTGAGTCACTTGTTGAATTGATTTAATCAAATGTTCACTGAATATCTATATATTAGGTTCTCTTCTAAGTGCTGGGGATATAGCAACGAACAAAATATACAAAAATTTTTAAAAAAGTCCTTATGGGTGTTATGATTCATTCCTCTACCATACGGTTCTCATTAAAGAGTGCTGGCTTGGTCTTTCTCAACACTGCTTTTGTTGACTTTAGAGTTAGAAGGTGATCAGAACTAAGGAAAAAAATAAAGCAGGAAAAGCAGAGAGGGAGTACTAGAATGGGGTAATCAGGGAAAGGATCCCTGAAAACATGACATTTGAGCAAAGACTTGGTGAAAATAAGGGCGGTTTTGGGAAAATGACAAGTGCAACTGCCCTGAGGTGGGAATTTGCCTGGTTTTTCAAGGAATAGCAAAGAGACCACTATGGCCACGTCAAAATGAGTGAAGGAGAACATTATATGGAAAGAGCTAGTGGAAGCCACAGAGCTTTGTTAGGTCATCGTAAAGACTTTGGCTCTTATTCTTTTTTTTTTTTTTAAAGATTTTATTTATTTATTTGACAGAGATAGAGACAGCCAGCAAGAGAGGGAACACAAGCAAGGGGAGTGGGAGAGGAAGAAGCAGGCTCATAGCGGAGGAGCCTGATGTGGGGCTCGATCCCATAACACCGGGATCATGCCCTGAGCTGAAGGCAGAAGCTTAACCGTTGTGCCACCCAGGTGCCCCAACTCTTATTCTGAGCAAAATGGGGTGCCATTGGAGGCTTTTGCATAGAGCAGGGGCTTGATGTGACTCACATAAGCTAACTTAGCAGTATTACCCTGGCCTCTAGGTGGACAGTTGACAGGAGTGGGGGCTTTCTTCCCTCTGCCCCCAAACCAATTTCTTCCCTAGCCCATTTTGGAAATCAGTTTCCACCACTCATGCCCAGAAACCTAGATGGCATTCTGAGTCCTCCTTCTGTCTTATGCCTCACATCCAACCAGTTACCACTAGGTAAGGAGACCAGTTAAGAAGTTAATGCAGTAATCTAGACGAGAGAGGATTTGCTGGTGAATTACAAGTGGAGTGTGAGAGAAAGAAAGGAGTCAGGATGAGACCAAGGATTTGGGCCTGGGCACTGGAAGTATGGAACCACCAGTACCCGAGACAAGGCAGACGGTAAGAGGAGTGGGTTTTAGGAGGAAGATCAGGAATTCAGTCTTGGATGCATTAGGTTTGAGATAGACAAACAGATCCACGGAATAGAAAGAGCATGAAGACACAGACCCACACATACATGGACACCTGATTTATAACCAACGTGTCATTGCAACAGAGCAGGGACAATACATTCTTTTTGACAAACAGTGCTGGATCCATTGGATAGCTGATGGGAAGAAATGAGCCTTGACCCTCATTCATGTCATGCACAAAAATCAATTCCAGGGGTGCCTGGGTGGCTCAGTCATTAAGCATCTGCTTTGGCTCAGGGCGTGGTCCTGGAGTTATGGGATCGAGCCCCACGTCGGGCTCTTCCGCTGGGAGCCTGCTTTTTCCTTTCCCACTCCCCCTGCTTGTGTTCCCTCTTTCTCTAGCTGTCTCTCTCATTGTCAAATAAATAAATAAATAAATCTTAAAAAAAAAAAATCAATTCCAGAATGGGGCACCTGCGTGGCTCAGTAAGTTAAGCTCCTGCCTTCAGCTCAGGTTATGATCTCAGGGTCCTGGGATCAGGGCCCATGTTGGGCTCCCTGCTTAGTGGGGAGTCTGCCCCTCCCTTTCCCTCTGTCCCTCCCCCAATTCGTGCTCACATGCTCTCTCTCATATAGATAAATAAATAAATATGTTTAAAAAATTTTTTTAAATAAAATTAAAAAAAAATCAATTCCAGATGGGTTATAGACATAAACAGGTAAAACAATAAAACTTGGAGAACATGGAGGAAGATGTTTAAGACCTTAGAGTAGAAGCAGTATTTCTTAACAAGATATAAAAATCTCTAACCATAAATGAAATATATTGATAAATTGGACTTCATTATAGTTAAGAACTTTTATTAATCAAAAGATACCAATAAGAGAGTAAAAAGGCAAGCCTCAGAGAGGGAGAAGATACTTGTAAAAATGCATCTGACTAAGGGCTTTATCTAATTATTATTTTTAAAAATATTTTATTTATTTATTTTTGTGAGAGAGAGAGCATGAGCAGAAGGGAGGAGCAGAGGCACAAGCAGACTCACCGCTGAGTGGGGAGCCTGATTCCAGGACCCCATCCAAAGGCAAGACGCTTAACCAACTGAGCCATCCAGGCGCCCTGGCTTTATGTAATTAAAGAACACCTGTACATCAATGAGGAATAGTCGAACAACACACACACACACGCACACGTGCACGCACGCACTCGAGACTCAGCCAAGCACATCAGAAAAGAGGCTATCCAATGGTCAATGAGCAAATGAAAGTGTACTCAGCTTTATTAGTCAGTAGGGGAATGCAAATTAAACGACATACACCTATCAGAATGGCTACTAAAAATACCCTTGACACACCAAATTTTTTATTTGTACCAAGTTTTGGAGGAGCAACTGGAATTCTCATTCTTTGCCAGTAAGAGTATAAATCGATAAAAACCACTTTGGAAAACCGTTGGGTCCTATCTGCTGAGGCTGACCCTATGCATTCTCTGTGACCCAGCAGTTCTACTCCTGGGTTTACACCCAACAGAAGTGAGTGAAAGGAACAAGGAAAAGTGTGTCCGTAGGAGCTTCTTTATGACAGTACTGAAGTGCAAGCATCCCCGTAACCGTCAGCAGCAGAGCAGGTAAGCTGTGGTGAGCTCACACAACTTCTTTAATGCCTCAGTAAACAATGGACCGTGCCTCGCACGGCAGCCTGGAACGTCATAAACAGTACAGAGTGAACAAAAGCCAGGCACACAAGAGTAGGTTGAAGGTTCATTTATACAGCCTTCAAAACCAGGCAAAACTAATTTAAAATGATAGAAGTCAAAATTGTGTTATCTTCAGGGAGGGGGGTTATTGATAAGGAAGGGGCACATGGAAACCTACAAGGTTGTTGGTAATGTTCCAATTCTTGAGACACAGTGTTACACATATACATCCATTTGTATGAAACCATTGAGCTGCTCTTATGGTTTATATCGTATTCTTAATGTCTTTAAGCTCCTTTTGAAATAATAGGTTACAGGGATTTTTTTAAATGTTTATTTACTTATTTAAGTAATCTCTACACCCTGTGTGGGACTTGAACTAACAACCCCGAGATCAAGCGTTGCATGCTCTATCAATTGAGCCAGCCAGATGCCCCTAGGTTAGAGTTTTGATCCATTTTGTGGGCATGTCTTTCTCCCATGCTCTGCTGTTTGTGAGGATACTATTCTGTTCCTTAACTCTTTTTAAACATCAGTGTCATAAAGACTTTGTGGTGACTCAACCTAAATCCTCTTTTGTTGCTCACTTTTATTTTTATTTTATTTTATTTTTTTAAAAGATTTTATTTATTTTATTCGACAGAGATAGAGACAGCCAGCGAGAGAGGGAACACAAGCAGGGGGAGTGGGAGAGGAAGAAGCAGGCTCATAGCAGAGGGAGCCTGATGTGGGGCTCGATCCCATAACGCCGGGATCACGCCCTGAGCCGAAGGCAGACGCCCAACCACTGTGCTACCCAGGCGCCCCTCTTCTTCTCATCCTGATGCTGATACTGTGCAGGTTTTGTGACTGTTGATTTATATCTACTTGCTTTTATTTTGGGGTTCATGGGGTTATTCTGCCACCTACTTTTACTGTTAAAGGGTCCAAGGGCAGGCCACCTCAAAATGGGTCACTTTGGCATGAAGATTATTTTAAATTAAAAAACAATCAAATCCAGCATATTCAGGAAAAGCTCTTTACCTCCCCCACATCTACCTGAGAAGAACTGAGAGAGCCGACCCGCTCCACAAAGAGAGCTATCACTGTGGATAACTACATTACACCATGAACTAGGTCTGGTAGGCAAGGAGGAACCTAGCAAGGCCTGTTGGATCAAAGTCCTCTGTGTCCCGTTGTGTCCGAGTGGCCCAGCACACGTGTGTTTACCAAACACGGACTCTTCTTCATCTTCCTGTGAACTGCATTCCTCCCTTTGAAGTCCCAGGCCCTACTCCGTCTCCTTAGTTCATTTTACCTGTCTTTGGCATTTCCATGTCTGTGTGCATTCCCTGTAGGTTTGAAATTAAATTTGATTTTCTCCTGTTAATCTGTCTCAAGTCAATTTGATTCTTAGTCCAGCCAGAGGGACCTTGAAGGGGCCAGACGTTTTTCCTCCCCACGCGGTGAATGTCCATGAGGTTTTGGGTTGCTTTTTTTTTTTTTTTTAAGTGGAGGAGCCCAATGCAGGGCTTGAACTCACGACCCTGAGATCAAGACCTGAGCTGAGATCAAGAGCTGGACACTTAACTAACTGAGCCACCGAGGCACCCCTGCTTGTCTAGTTTCAGGTGAGGATTCAGAGGTTGAAAAACTGCTGCTGCCACCCCTGCTGAATCCCCTTCACTGCAGATGCACACACTGTTCTGTACAGATATTTTATTTTTTTAATTTTTATTTTATTTATTTTTAAAGATTTTATTTATTTGAGAGAGAGAGAGAGCGTGCAAGCAAGAGAGTACAGGCAGGGGGAACAGCAGAGGGAGAGGGAGAAGCAGACTTCCCACTGAGCAGGGAGCCTGATGTGGGACTCGATCCCAGGACCCTGAGATCATGACCTGAGCCAAAGCTGATGCTTAACCGACCGAGCCACCCAGGCGGCCTGTTGTATAGATATTTTATATAGACTTATATTTTAGGGCAATATTAGCTTCACAGAGAAGTTAAACAGGAAGTACAGAGAGTTCTCCTGTACCCCTTCTCCCCAAAGTTTCCCCTATTATTAACACCTTGCCTTTGTCACAAATGATGAACGAGTAGTGACGCCATAACTAAAGCCCACCATTTATATTAGAGTTTGCTCTCTATGTTGTGTTTGGTTTTTGACAAATGTATAATGTCACATATGTTATATTTCCATAAGCGGTAAAAAGACTGACCCTCTGCTTAGAAATAGCTTACCAGTTTTTGGTACTGAGACCTTAAGGCATGGGTGTATACAGGGGTTCTCACAGAGGGAATTCTATATAATGCAATGAGTAACAACCCTCAATGACATCCTGACTGTAAAGACAGAAAAAGCCTCATATAACTCTACCATGTAATGTCCCTCAACATAAGCTGATGGTACCAAAGTCCAAGGAGAGAAATTCAAGGGCAATGGAGAGACCCAGCAGGGAAGGCAATAGGTATATAGCTTTCTGACAATCTGGCCTCTTTCAGAGAAAAATGTACTGTAACTTATGTATACTTCAGTTAATCCTACCTAAAAATTTTGATAGGTAATGGAAGTGACACCAACATTACAGATCTGTTTGCCTATGAGACGTTCTTTGTCAAATGTATGCCTTTTCCCGTCTTTCTTTTGCTCAAAAACCTGTAAATGTGGGTTTTTAGGCTGGTATTCTGTATGAGAGGTGGGCTTTAAGCACCGTTAATAATCCCCGGACATCTTCCCAGCTCATAGAGAAATACATTAGGACTTCTTGTAGTTTTTTTATTACCCCTTCTTGTGTCTTTGTGTGGTACTGTTTGCAGCTATCCGTTCCATAAAGTTTGTGGTTTTTAATACCTCCAAGTAGGCTCTGTTTCCATTTATGTATTACATTTTTCCCTTTCATTCCTTTTGAAATTACCTTATGGTACACTGAGTACACACAGATGGAGCGTCACAGAATTGGTTGACCATGTTGTTCAGTATGTTCTTACCCAAAGTGCCCATGAACCTGAAATAGCCAAAATAGTGTGTATTAGTTTCCTTTGCTTCTGACATATTGCCACAAACTTAGTGGCTTAAAACTGTGCAAAGATAGTTGGGGAAGTCAGAAGCTCAAAATGGGTCTCATGGGGCTAAAATCTGAGGTGTCAGCAGGGCTGGAGGGTTTAGGGAAGAGTCTGGCTCTTTGCCTTTTCCAGCCTCTAGAGGGCGCCATCATTCCTTGGTTGGGGGCCCCCAGCGTGCAAGGGTGCAGCTCCAGCCTTGGCTACCAGCTGACCTCTCCTTTGATTCTTCTGCCTCCTTCTTCACATTTAAGGACACTTGTGAGTACACAAGTGTGCCCACCCAGGCAATCCAGCATAATCTCCTCTCAAGTTCCTTAATGTAATAACATCTGGCAAAATCCCTTTTGCTACATGAGGCAACATTCCTAGATTCTGGGGACTACGACGTGGACATCTTTGGGGGCCTTCCGTTCTGCCTACACGAAGTGTTTTTAGGGAGTTATCTGTATCTTCCTTTGACTTGTAGCCTAAATCTTCCGAATTTGTAGGCAGTAGGTAAAATTTTTGGCTATTTATGAACATCCTTTGGGTAATTAGGAAGATTTTATACGTCTTTATTTCCCTGTACATTTGTGGCTAATTTTCCTCAATAAGCTAGTAAGTGGTGTCTATCACAATACTTAAAAGTTTGTATCTTTAACTGATGACTACTGTCTTATTAAGGGCTTAGAAAAACTTCAAAACTTTTGTCTGCTGAGCCTTACACAGTGATAAATTGTTATTTAACATTTTGGTTCCAAACTGGGTATAGAAGAGACATTTTATTTTTTAAAAAGATTTTATTTATTTATTTGAGAGAGAGAGAGGACGAGCAGGGGGGAGTGGCAGACAGAGAGAGAGAAGCAGCCTCCCCACCAAGCAGGGAGACCCACGTGGGGCTTGATTCCAGGGCTCCAGAATCATGACCTGAGCTGAAGGCAGATGCTTAACCAACTGAGCCACCCAGGCGCCCCCGGAAGAGACATTTTATACAGAGGTATACAGTGAAATCTTGGGACTGTTTCCTCTTCTGTGAAGAGAGGGATAAGATGCTCCCTTCCTCTTTCTCCAGTTCTTAAATCCATAGCAGGACTAAATGCAGTATGTTTTGTGATTCAAACTAGCTCAGAATTTGCCACCAGGAGTCCCTGTCCTAGATCTCCTTGAAACTTGGACTGCAAAGCTTGTCTCCATCAAATCTTATGGACTAGAAGAGGGGGCAGCTTCTGCACTGTTGCTGTTCGGGAACTCTGCCAGGTACCCTGCAGCAGACACGTTGAGAGCGGCTCCTCTGAGTGGCCTGGGGTCAGGGAAAGCAGGTTTCGAGGCACAGACTGCTGTTGTGTGAAGAGTCTGTAGGTGAATGCTCCACCAAGTTTCTAGGGCTGCAAGAAAAAAGTACTATGAGTTCTAAGGGTCCTCCTGGAAAATGAGGTCCTCCTCACGGGAGAGCTGGCAGCAGCAGGAAACATGGGCTCTGCCTGTGGGATTTCTCACTACAGAGCACAAACCACCGGAACTGCAGGCACCTGTGTTTGCTCTATCTTATACAGGTTAAATGGAGTCTGAGAAGTCTTAGTTTAAAAAAGGGAAGGCAGGTTGCCTTGAGGACCTGCAGGGGGCATCAGAGGCCCATTGACCCTGGTACTCCTTTGTCTGGCAAAATTCGGATACAAAAAGAAGCCAAGGGGCACTGTGACTAGGGGTACCAGCTGTTTGAGGGATGTGGGGCAGAAATAAAACAACGTGAAGCTTACAGATGGAAAGAGGATATGTCTCACTCTCCTCCCTGCTGTCTTCCTACCATATTGCTCTCCTTTCCTTTAAAAATTGTTTTTTGTTTTTGTACTGTCTTTTAACTTTCTTTTTCCTGATCCTGTCCACCATAATTGCATTTTACTTCTTACCTTAACTTTCTTATTCTTTGATTTTCTCTCTTCCCTACTCTTTTAAGATTACTTGTCTTTTTTTTTTTTTTTAAGATTTTATTTATTTATTTATTTATTTATTTGAAAGAGAGAGAGTGCAAGAGAGAGCACATGTGGGGACAGGGGTGGTGAGCTCAGGGAGCCTCACACACAAACCTCAAAGGTAGTAAGCATTACATTCTATTTAGAGTCCTGGAGCCATAGGAGACCTCAGAGAGCATCTAGTCACCTCTCTTCTCTTCTGGGATGACTGAGGTTCTCCTTGAGACCAAGGACAATGTCCTGTCTTTGACCCCACAAACCTCAGCCCACATTCTGGTTAGTAGCAGGTGTTCTGTAAATATCTGTTATCTGAATGAGAACACAGGAGGCCCAGAAAGACTACAGATTCTTATAACTTCATAGAATAAGTCTGAAGATGTAGGATGGACCCTGAATCCTGCAAGTACCCATGGAATCACTGTGACTGTAATAGTGCAGATTCTGGCAATGCAGGTATGTTGGTGACTCAAATTTGAAGTTAGTCACCTCATTTTACCAAATGTGAACAATTCTCGGGAAGGTTCTAAACAACTGAAGTTTAGCTTTACTTGACTTAAATGCCGGGTGCATTCCTGTAAAATTCAGTAATGTTCCAGCTATGGGAAAAATTTATATGTAAATGGAATTTATATGTAAAATGGAATTTGGTTCTAGGTTCAGGTAGTCATAACATCATTTTGGCCTACATGAAAGCTAGGAGGATATATAAAGATGTGTGGGACCACGGTCGGTTCCCCGATTCACTGACAGTAGAGCGTCTAGCCCTAACCCGGACCCTACCCGCTGAGTGCGGGCAGTGCCTGCCAATCATTGTGACAACCAAAAAAAAAAGCACTTGTAAATTCCCCACTTTTTAGAGGTGACTCATCCTTGTTGAGAATCACTGGTCAAAAGGGTCAGCATTTTTTAGTTACCTGTGATTTTCCTCGGGAGAGATAATAAAGTTGACATTTGTTGAGTATTAATTATGTGCCACCCATCGTTCTAAGCACTTATCTATTTTAACTGATTTAATCCTTACAACAACTCTACCGTGTAAGGTCTATTATTATCCCCCATTTACTGATGGGAGAATTGAAGCTTATCAAGGTTAGGCAACTCATCCAAGAAACCGCAGCAAAGAAGTAAAGAAATTGGAATTCAAACCTAGTCAGTTGGGGCCAGAGCCTGTGTGAATAAACACCGCACCCATTGCCTTATGGTAGAAGGTGGTCAGTCTTGAATCAGTTCCCTCAAAATACGCTGTGATTCTCTTGAAATTTATCAGTGTCCTAAACCAATCTAAGCCTGCTGTTGGGGAAGCTGGCCACGATCATTTGACTCCCTTTCTAGCTGCCCTGCCCCATTTCTCTCTCCCTCTCTCTCTCTCTCACACACACACAGACTACACTTGCATAACTTCTTTTCCTCTGGCTCATTGGAAGAAATGATGATATCACAGTTACTGCAGATCTTTGAATACTGGTATGGAGGACTGGTGAAAATGAGTCAGGGGCCCTTTCTTGGAAAGATCCTGAACGTGTGTGTGTATTGTATTTTCACCACTGGTGTAGTAACTTGGTTACAGTTGCTTGGTAACCATACATTGTTGTAAGCAATTTTTAAAAATTGAAAATGGCTCTGTTAAAGTCCATACAGATTTTTCCACCCCGTTTACAGTCTGTAGTTCTCAGTACTATCACAGAGAAACAAAAATTCAATAGTCCCTCATGCTTTACTTTTCCCTCACTCCCCCGTGTTTGGCATCCACTTATAACATTGTTTTTGCCAAATTTTGCAAGTTTAGACATTTAAATCCATGGCATGGAGTTGCTTCACAGTAGCTTTTGAAATCGCTACTTTTAGATATTTATTGGCAAAACTATCACTGCTGTCCTTCACTAAAAGAGAAGAATTAAATAAATTTTGTATTTGAGTGGTCAATACGTGACCACACTGAACTATATGTATGAGAACCCATAGTTGAGAGGTGGGCTCAGTGGAATCCCAGCGTATTAGGTCTGAGGTGCCCGTGGCGCCCCACCCCTCAGCTAGAGTGCATGGCTGCCCCAGGACAAATTTCGGCCATGTACTTGCTCTTTGAGCTTGGATAAGTTACTCAAACTCTTCAAGACTGAGTTTTCTTGTCTGTAGATGGAGACAATACTAGTTCCTAACTCATAGTGTTGCCGTGGCGGATGAAATGAGGTGATGGGTGTACAAAAACCAGGCCAGTGTGTACCCAAGGCGAGTAATAATGTGGGGCATGAACTTAATATCGCGAGTGCTCCAAGGCCACCAAACCTTTGAAGGTCGGAAGCAAGGTACAGGACATGTCCCTCGTGGCCATCGGTTGTGAATTAGTGGCCTGTACATATGTGGTCACCCATGTAGTCCTTTAAAAATACTTTAGTAATTCGCCAGTCTCAAAACTCAGGAGGTAGCATGTAACAACCTAGATCTCTGGCTTCTCTTGAGAACATACGAGTGTCTGAAATCCCTGCCCTATTTCCCACTTGGCAGCAGTAGACTGGAACTGAAATGGGGTTGTCCCCATGGGCGAACTCTCTCTTGACTTATGTGTGATCTGCCAGCTCCAAGGCAGTTGAGTCAGCTGCTGGTGCCCAGAACATCTTACCCAGTGCCTGCACCTGGTCACACGTGTGTTGTCAACACGTGTCCAGCCCTTCCACGTGGAGGAGCTGGGAAGCAAGAACCCAGCAAAGCAAAGTCACTGAAAATCGCATCAGCCAAGACCTCCCGTAAATGGACTGGAATGTCAGGAATTGTACCACTTTTGGCACCATTAAGCCCATTCTTCAGAAACATTTCAAGCTAGTGAACGAGAGTATATTTACACACCTGCTGTAGTGGGGTATTAGCTGAAAGTGCAAAAGGAAGTTCTTGAATTAGGAGAATGGGTGTAGTCGAATAGCATTTCTGGGGGTTGTCTCTTCCTTTTACTCATACATCTAGACACAGCCTAGTTTTGAAACACTTCAGGGTTCCTCACTGATCTCATTGGGGAAGGAGAGAGGGGGAGATATGAAATTCTCAAAATATTTTTTTAAAGATTTTATTTATCTATTTGAGAGAAAAAGTGAGTGAGAGAGAGAGAAGGAGCAGAGGCAGAGGGAGAAGCAGACAGGCCTGCAGATCAGGGAGCCCAGTGTGGGGCTTGATCCCAGGACTCCGGGTTCATGACCTGAGCCAAAAGCAGACACTTAGCAGACTGCACCACCCAGGCGCCTGCCCTCAAAATACTCTTAAAACATGGTATAACTCCTCGATGTAACTAAACACTCCTGACATTGAGTGGGAAATGAATAAAGTGGCCGTAACCAAGGGGCTGTTTAGGGGACTTCAGCCCTTCATTCTCCTCAAAATACCTTCCACAAAGGCCCTCCAAGTAAATATGCAACTATTTTGCTATCACAAATGAAGCTGCAAGATAAGTATCCATGCCTTTCCCTCAGATTGTTAACCCTAGAACCCTCCGAGGGAACACGGGAAGGTTGGTGACAGCCTGCATGCCTGCACTGACATGTTGTGAATTAAAACAATGAGGGTTGGGTCCCATTCCTCAGAACTAGATATCCCTGCATTAGTCGATTTGTAGTGAACAAGCTGGGTTTATGGTTTGTTTTCCTGAAATCTGTCTGACCTCCTTTTCAAACTTGATCCAGGTGCTTGGTTAGGACTGTGATCAGAATTACCTTAGAGGCAAGATAAATAAACCTTTTTATATAGTGGCGTCCCAGTTAGCAAGCAAACTGACCTCCCCCACGTCCCATATTTCAACATAAGTCATTTTAGCAGGGAGGCTGTTCTCATGTGGAAACACGGTAAGCTCAACTGAATGGCAGATTTTTTTTTAAGTTATTTATTTAAGTAATCGCCATGCCCAACGTGGGGCCCAAACTCAGTACTCCAAGATCAAGAGCCGCACGTTCTTGCAACTGAGCCAGCCAGCGCCCCATGAATAGCGGATTCTTAAAGCCAAGACTGAAATATGTGGCAGGCTGTCCCAGGAACCGTTGCAAGTACTTGGCATGAATTAGTTTCTTGATCCTCACAACAACCCTAAGAGGTCGGAACTATTACTGCCCCCTGTTCGGGAGTAAGCATACTGAGGGACAGAGAAGCAGAGTGAGTTGCCCGGCTCCACGGCTCATCGACCACAGAGGTGGGGTATGAGCCCCGGCAGCCCTGCTGCAAGATCCATGGTCCTCTGAGATGAAATGAATTTCTTGGCAATCACATTTTGCTGACCTCTCCAAGGAAGACCTAACACGGTGGCCACACCTGGCACACCTGGCACACTAGCTTACTGTGGCACCAAACTTTTGTAGCGTAGGGGAGCAAGGATTTCCTGTCCCCTTCTAGGTCCTTCTAGCTGGACTAACATGAGACAGATTAACAGAAGAAAATCAAATTTAATTTCAAACCTATAGGGAATCCACACAGACATGGAAATTCCAAAGACAGTCCGGCAGAATGACGTATACAGTAGTCCTGAGCAGGAGACGGAGTAGGGCCTGGGACTTCAAAGGGAGGAATGCAGTTCACAGGAAGATGAAGAGTCCGTGTTTGGTAAACACACGTGTGCTGGGCCACTCGGACACAACGGGACACAGAGGACTTTGATCCAACAGGCCTTGCTAGGTTTCCTTGCCTACCAGACCTAGTTCATGGTGTAATGTAGTTATCCACAGTGATAGCTCTCTTTGTGGAGCGGGTCGGCTCCTCTCAGTTCTTCTCAGGTAGATGTGGGGGAGGTAAAGAGCTTTTCCTGAATATGCTGGATTTGATTGTTTTTTAATTTAAAATAATCTTCATGCCAACGGGCGCATTTTGGAGTGGCCTGCCTTGGCCCCTGCAGTATCACGATACAGCATGATGCTGTAAGACCAGAGGAACTCTGTGTTACCTTTAACGACTCAAATTAGACCTAGGAAACTGCTATCCAACAATGACAATACTTAACTCACTTCAGGGCCTAAAAAAAGTGGTTGAATGTAATTTTTAGTTTGCTTTTGAATTTAGGTGCAACCAAACCTCCACTCTCAGCTGTGCATTAAATGACAGTGGTCATTGCCTCCTTTTTCATCTTTAGTCGCAAATAATGGCTCTGGACTCTGAGCTGATAGCCCTGCCCTCCTTGAATCCAAGCTATTCAGGCAGCTGAGAGGGTGTCCTTGCAAATGACACTTCTCCAGGGCATAAGGCTGTCCTCGGTGTCCCTGATGGCCTTCTGTCGGATAGGGTCTAGGAGTTGTTGCGAGGGATGGCGGTGGTCTTGCGCTGACCCGCCCCAGCAGAAACCCCCCCCCCCACAGGGCCCCTTGTGGTCAGGGGTGGGATTGGGAGACCGGGCCTAAGTGAGCAGAACGTGTGGCTGTGAAGGAAAGTAAAGCGGCCAGCTGGAAGGAGGAATTGGGCTGATGAGCACCAAACACAGAACTTTCTCCGTGTATCTGTGAATGGAGTGTCTCTGTCCTACTAGCGAGGTCTCTCCTATGCCACTTCTTCGGTTTTTCTTGCTTAGCAGTTAGCTGTCAAATTCGAAATCCACCCTAGTTTAGTCTTTGAAGCCTTGATATGATCTAACTTTAACTGGCAAAACCAAACAAAAGACCCAACTGGACAGCTTGGGAGGATCTTCCTGGCTTCTAACCGGTGGCGATCAGGTCCCGCGGTGAGGGCGGGTCCAGGAGTCCGACGGCCAGAGTGAATCCTGGCTCTGTTACTTACCGGCTGCGCCGCCTTCAAGTCTGCTGTCTCAGTTTCTTCATCTGTAAAACAGGCATAATAAAGAGTGGAGCAGTGACCACTGAGAGCACCTCATGGTCAGACCTCAGGAATTACCATTTTCATCCTCAGGTAGTTCTGCCGCGTCTGTAACTAAAGTCACATCAGAGACATTCCTAAGAGGAGCGGTTAACCCAAAGTTAATTGTGTCATTTTGAATCTCCCTTTTCCTCTTTGCTTTTTGCACTGCTATGTGGCAGATCTTTCTGCTATGTGGCAAATAGCCTTTTCCCGTGATTAATGTTTCAAATTTATAACCGGTCAAACAGATAACAGGGGAAAAAAAAAACAGCAGTCCTTAGTCTAACCACACCCACGTGAAAGCAGATGCTGGGCTGTTGCCATGGTGATGCAGAGTGTTTTGTGAAACACTTGGCCTGGGGGACAGGAGTTGACTCATACTCAGACTGGGTGGGGAGACGGCAACTGCTTTCAATTAAAACCGCCAGGCCCGCGGTGAAATGGGGAGACTCCCCGGGTTCCTGCAGTAAATCAGAGCTGTCTCAGGTCTAGGGCTTGGTTGTACCTGGTTCGTTTGTCACGTGGACATACTTTTCCGATTTCCTTCCCTGGTAGAAGGGGCTATACATACCCCTTTGCTCTTCTACATACATCAAGAAACGCAAACTTAGTTCTCACAGAAATAGGGTCTGTTTTCCTCTAGGTCCTGACACAACTAAACCTAGCAAAAGGATTTTTGTGCGCTTCGTCTCCCATCCCCTGTCTCTTTACGCATATTCATTGTCCATAAATGAGGCTCACTGACGCGTTATTATTCAGCATTTTCTTTTTAGCCAGAGTTAAGCACACAGGAGGATATTTTTCAGATAGAGGTGTTTGGACAACTAGAGGCATCGTAATTTCAGATTGGAAAATCTGCACCAGATATGAGTTCTCTGGAATTTATTAGCTGGTTGAAGTGAGTAATTCTGCATGAAGCAAGCTGAGAAGCAGAGTTACATGCTGATAGAATGTGCTATGGCCTCGAGTGGTTCATCGGGATTCATACTGCTCAGTCTTCAGTGACTACCCGTAGTACATGGGCAGGAGCAGAAATAGACATGCTCTCCAGGAATCACATGCTGATGAAAGTCAACCTCTCTATCCTCTAACCTCTCAGTCATCTTACTGGGCTGCAGTCATGCCCAAGGCACCATGCTAGGCCATAAGCAGGGATATAAACCCTCTAAAACACAGCTCTTGCCTTCTAAGAGTTTCTAACATAGGTGAGGGAAAACAAAAAACAGGAAAAACTAGCAAAAATATGATGCACGAGGTAATATAAAATGAATACTGGCAGCCGTGGGTGATATGTGTGTGGAGAAGAGAGAAATCCCCATGGGCTGTGGTGAAGCAAGGTGGGATTTGAGTCGAGCCTTGAAGGATGGGTAGAGCCGGGGAAAGGGTGTTCAGGAAGGGGAAAAGACAGGAGCAACAGTGCAGAGGTCGGGCCTCAGCATTGGAACTGGGTGCACGTAGAGATGTTAGGACAGGCCCAGGGAGGTCAGAAACTGGGGAAGAGATAAGGCATTGGTGTGGGGTAGTATTGTGGGGAGCCATTAGCATAGGGCCTAGAATTTGTGAGCCAAGCAAAACCAGGAGAGCCACGTAGAATACAAAGGGGGCCATTTAAAAGTGTGCGAGTTATGGCCCTGCCAAGCAAGGAAAAGATGAGAGGAATACAGAATTCAGTCAACCCCAATCACGCAATAGTGTAAAAGTTTGCAGTATAATTTCATAACATGTACGGGATCTGATGAATTGGCATTATGAGACTAATGTGACTTGAGAGCCCAATGGAAGATCTTACTCAGAAGAAAAATTAAAAAGAAAATTAGAATATATTAAATCTACAAAGTCAGTTTAAAAATATTTAAGAGCATTTAATTAATTTGCGAAGGCACTCTGAGAAGCAATGGCTGAATTTTGCTTGATTAATAACTAGTATATGGAGATATGCACTAGAAATACTGGATTCTTAAATTTAATAAACCAAAAGAGTGCCTTCTGTGCACGACTGCTGCTTTGGAGGGCACCAGCAACCTCAGCTCCGCACGAGCACAGCATGGAAGCTGTCCACCCCAGGCCGAAGGTGGTTGAGGCAGGCAGGTGGGGAGCACCAGGTCGAGGCCCATTAACTGTTGGGACTGAGGTTTGGGGAGAGACTTTAGTTCCTGGAGGCGTGGAGAGGAAAAAGAAGCAGACAGCATAGGACCTGGGTCAGGAAATGGAGTCACATATCAGCAATCCTAAGTGGCAAAATGTTCTCTCTCCGAAGGTAAACAACCACAGGGAAAAAAAGAACTTTTAGGGAAGAACGTGTGGAAATCCCATGAAATATTTTGCTTTTGCTTGGCATCGAGTGAAAGCCTATAGCAACCAGTCATGAAACTGGTATTAGTCTCTTTGTTATATTGGAAATGAATTATCATTAGTCTGGACCTTTAATTAGAATTCAGTATGTGCTGAGAGCAGGCCAAAATTCAAAGGCCCATTAGAAAGGACGGCTTTTAAAAATAATACTTAGGCCCTATCCCCAGAACAATTGAATCAGAATCTCTGGGGACAGGGGCTGGGCATCAGTGTTTTTTTGTGTTCCTGGGAAATCATTTTAACTCTCTGGGCATCTGTTTCCAACTATAAAATAAGATTGGACTAGATGATCTCAAGGCCCCTAACTAGCTCCAACATTCTGTGATTCGTGGAGGAGAAACTGCTGTGCCATTCATTATTAGCTCAGACACTGCCCTGCCCACAGCCACGGCTCAATGGCCCACTCACTCTGGAGGAATGTCGCACAGGAAAGAAGATGCTAGCAGTCACTCCAGAGAGACAGGCAGAGACTTCATCCTTGGCCAGGGAAACAAATGAGAAAACAAACAGAAGCAACAACGAAAGCAGGCTCACTTCCCTGGGCTTGCCTGCGCACTTCTTCGTGAAGTGAGCTTGAATAAGGGCTCTCACAGGGAGGCTTACGTGTTGTGCTAGGGCTCTACTGGGACGTAACACATGACCACAGATGGGGGTGCTTAAACAACACCAACTTCTTATCTGACAGTTTTGTAGGTCAGAAGTCTGACCTGGTCTCACGGGGCTAAAATCCAGGTGTGCACAGGCCGTGTTCCTGTAGAGAGGCTCTGGGGGAGGTCCGGTTCCCTTGCTCATTCAGGTCATTGGCAGGATTAAATTCCTTGCTGTTGGAGGAATTGCGTCTCCTCCCCCGGCCAGTCTTCTCCTTTCTCAGCTCTCCAGTGCCAGGGAAGTTTCTCTGCCTTTAAGGACTAACGTGATAAGATTGGGCCCACACAGACAATCCGGGATAATCTCCCCATTTTGAGGCCCTTAATCTTAATCCCATCTGCAAAGTCTCTTGCAGTTTAGGATTCACAGGTTCCAAGGACTAGAATGAGGGCCTGGGGATGCAGGGGAGGAAGGTATTATTCTGCCTACACGTGCCTCCAGGGAGGTTGTTGTTTTGTTTTATTTTGTTTTCAATAAAAGAAAGGGGATGGAGGTGGATAAGAAACGGGAGTGGGAGTTTGTGGTGCAGAGAGTAGATCTTAGGTTTATCTTTCAGAGTCACTGAATATTGATCCTGGACAGGATGAAAATATTTATCGGATAGAAACTATTCCCCCCTGCCCCCCCCCCCACCAGTAGGTAAAAGGGAACCCTGGACACTGAGAATGCTGGATCTTGCCTTTCCTTTAGCTCAGGGTTGAGAAAATAGTATGTCTAATTCTATTAGTGCATGTTCTCTGAGAACCAGCAGCAATGGCTGAAAACAGCCTCCGTTCTGGGCCAGAGCTTTTCATCCCTGTCCCTGGAATTCTCTGCTTTTCTAGGCATACTTTAGAAAGTCTGGCCCTGTTGGTCATGCCTCATTTGCTCCCAGTTCATCTTCTTCAACACTAACAATATCAGGGAATGGAAGTTGGGCATTAACAAAAGAAATGAAAGACATAAACAAAAATACAAAAAAAAAAAGAAAAGAATTTCTGGTTTTCAGATCCTTCATGTACTTGGGATCTGTCATGAGCAGGCTATGAAGGGGCACACACCTTGTGTCTTTCCACAACGTCAGCTTCATTCACTCGTGAAGCAAAGTGAAACCACCATGATAAAGCAGGTTCAGGATTCCAGACTCAATGACCACTCACCATGGGATTAAACCTGGCTTCTTCCACAGCACGCAGAGCAGGACAGAAGACAAGCCACACAGCACACAAGCCAACAGAAGGGTGCGGGAAGTTAAGGATCCGAACCCGAAGTCAGTCTGGGGGTGCACAGTTGAGACAGGGCCTCGGGCTGGTCCAGGTCAGCTCTGGGCACTGACCGCTTCTGAAGTTCCAGCAGGGAAGGCTCTCGGTTCTGCTCGGAGACCATTCGGGCAGAGCCTTTCGTGGCAGCTGCCTTTTCTAAGTGGTCAGGCATAGAGGGGTGACGTCTGAAGAGTCTGACAGTTTGCTGCCCAGATCCTTCGCTTTTTAAAGCAATTGCATCGATTTTGGGTCTCTGCAGACCTCCTCTGCTTCTGCTCCTTATCAGTCCTGGGCGTCAGCTGACGGTCCAGCGAGACCTCCTAGCAGCGGTACCTGAACGGCTGGGGCTGTTGCTTGATGCAGGCGCCTGCCCGACAGGAGAGACTCCATTTCACTCTCTACAGGATCTGAACTCCAGATTAGGTGGCTTTGAACTCTTTTTTTTTTTTTTAAGATTTTTATTATTTATTTATTTATTTGAGAGAGAGAGAGAGACAGAGTGAGAAAGCAGGAGGGAGTGGCAGAGGGAGAAGCAGACTGCCCACTGAGCAGGGAGCCTGATGCAGGACTCCATCTCAGGACCCTGGGATCAAGAACTGAGCCAAAGGCAGATGCTTAACCGACTGCGCCACCCAGACGCCCTCTTTTTTTTTTTTTTTTAAAGATTTATTTATTTTAGAGAGAGAGAGCGTGAGTGGGAGGGACAGAGGGGGAGGGAGAAAGAATCTCAAGCAGAATCTGTGCTGAGCGCAGAGCCTGCCCCGTCGCCGGGCTGGATCTCACAACCCTGAGATCAGGACCTGAGTTGAAACCAAGAGTCAGACACTTAACAGACTGCGCCACCCAAGCACCCCTGAACTCTTAACATAAGAATGACAAAGATGTATTCATTCATTACGTATTTATTGGGTGCTCACTCTGTGCAAGACGTGACTAGTCCAGAGTTTTTTGGGAGGAAGAGGCTGGGCGCTGTTTGTTCAAAAACAGTCATCAAGCCAACTGCTTGAGTTCTTGTGAAAGGGCTGGCTTTGTGGATTTGGAGTTTGTGCACCTCCCACAATTGTGTAATGATAGACAGGAACCCAGCCTCCCTGGAGTGATGTCCCTTTAGTAAATTATCAATGAAAAGATGGTTTCTAGTTTATATCAGGATGAAAGTGATGCTGTCCTTTTGATGTGGGGGACAAAGGCAAAAGAAATGTAGACAAAATCAAATTTCCTTATAAACCCACTGAAAACACTTGAGGCAGACAGAGTATGACATTCCTTCAGGTAGGTATCATTCCTCCCAACTGTCTTCATATTAATGCTTTGCTAGAGGGAAAAACAACCTTAGTTTAACAACAGCCAGGCCTCCAGGATCCTGTGAGTCTTCTTTAGCATATGAAAGTCCTTTTGGAAACTTCCTTTTGTCTTTACCTCCCCCAACTCTAAAGTGTATAATCAGTTGCTCTCACAATCCCTGGGCAGCAGCCCTTTCTGTCCACGGGTTCTGTCCCTGTGCTTTAATAAAACCACCTTTTTTGCACCAGAGACGTCTCAAGAATTCTTTCTTGGCCGTCAGCTCTGAACCCCAACCTTCAAACCACATCACTTTTTTTCATAGCTTTCTTAGGGACATTTTTTCTGGCATGCTGTGGCAGAGAAAGGAAACATTTTGTTTTGAAAAGGATGGAAGTATTAGTTACATTGCAATGCTTTCCACTCTTGTGGTAGATTCTGATTAGCAGAATTTGGGAAACGTTTCTGGAAAAAACTGATTTTTTTTCCTAATCTCCCATTAAAATGTTGTGAATGATTTTTCTCCACATTAATGTAAAAGCATCTTTGATTTGAGCAGTTTTTCTTCACAGAGGGGAACATTTCAGTTCTGGGTATTGCTGTGTGCTGGAATGGAAAACAGATGGACTACAGGGACGGAGCCCTGCCACTCCTTGGTTCTGTCTTATTTTGTGGGTCATTTAACGTCTCTAAAGTTTTTATTTCCATGAGAAAATAACCACCTGCAGTTCTTAGTGTATTGCAACAAACCAAATACACGTTAACTCATACACTGAAGCAGAAAAAGAACTTACTAGAACGGTATTGGAGAGCTTACCAATCTCAAGAAAGGAAAGTGTACAAAGAACTCAGTTCAGACAGCTGCCAGGACTGAAGCTCAAGTATGTCACACAGCCCGTCTGGTGGACATAACAATGCCCGGTGGTTGGATGCTGGCTGCTAGGTGGCACCGCTCGCTCATGGAAACTCTGCATTGCTGCCCTCCTGCCGTTGGTGCAGTGATTCTCTGCGGTCTGTGCCGTCTAGCGTCACTAATGTCTAATTCAATGGGGTAAGGTGTGTCTGCTTACGGAACTTAGGTCATCTGCTATTTCCTAGCAGTGGGGGAGTCTGGGGAAGCAAGTGTGTAGTGTTTCAGCTTCTATAGTGAGAGGTGGGTTCTTCCAATCCACCAAAACTTTTAAGGCCGCGGAATTTCCAAACATGAGGAAGAAATTCGGATGCCGGGTAGCCAGACCAAAAGAAACCAAACAACTGCTGGAGTCCACTCCTTTGCGGGTCTAACATTGACCTAGCTCCTTTTTCCCATATTTATACTTTCAAAAGAAAAAATTCCTCCCACACAACCTATTGCAACTAAACTTTTTATAATTTAAAATGCTCTCACCCCTCCCCCAGGGAGTACTGGGAGTTAACCCAAGGATCTCCTGGATCCAGCCAGCCTGTTCCCAGCCTCATCATGTGGCGGCATCCCTCCTTCCTCTTGATATTCAGGATCAATCATCTCCACAACACCGGAACAAGGACAAAGCCCGTTTCACGGGCTGCACAGGAGACTGACCTTATAATCGGCTCTTTAGGGCATCTGAGATCTCTGGTTAGAGGCTCAGAGACAATGAGGGTCATTGCGGGTGGAGTGGGCGATGACCTGGCTTCGCCTTGCACGGTGCCTCCCTCCAGGTGCAGGACCGTGGGCTGAAAGCATCTCATTGGACACGAAGGGAGTGGCTGATGAGGAAGACTCAGTGAGAGTGAGGTTGTTGAGTGCTTTGAGTCAGCCAAACGGTGGCCTAATCCCCAATTCCAGTACTCAGGGTTAAACTCTTTCTGCTCAGTACCCTAAATGTCGCACAAAAGATCCCGTGAGACTGTGGGTTCAACATTAAATTTGGTGATCCACAGAATCAAACCTTTTTTTATTTTTTTAAAGATTTATTTATTCGAGAGAGAGCTTGAGCAGGAGGAGGAGAGGGAGAGGGAGAGAGAATCCCAAGCAGACCCTGTGCTGAGCATGGAGCCTGAGGCAGGGCTCAATTCCAGGACCCGAGCTGAAATCAAGAGTCTGATGCCCAATGGGCTGTGTCATCCAGGTGCCCCATAATCAAACCTTTGCGTGTTTTTGTTTTTTAATGGTGGAAAAGTATACAGAAGAGAACTTTATTTTTTAAGTTATAAAGTCTTGGATTTTAGTCCACGTAGTAAGGGTAAAATGTAAGAATTTGTGCTTAGTATTCTTTCTTTATTCTGTCTAGTGACATTAGAAGAAACCACTGTACTCCACAGTCCTTGAATTCCTTATACTGTCCGTGTTGGTCTATGGCTTCTTTGTCCCTCATATCTTCCCTTCAGTGGGTTCCCTATTCCATGTGGACATAGGTAAGAATCTAATTAACAGAGATTCTTTATAGTTCCGCCTCTCTGGGTCACTAGCTTCTGATTCAAGTCTGGATCAGTCTGTCTGACAGTCTGGCCCAGGGCCTCTTGCTAACTTCCAGTTGCAAGGGGGTCTTCGAAAGTGAGTACCTGGCTTTCCAGCCTTTATAGAGGGAGACAGACTGCCTCCAGCAAGACTTATGGGACAGGGAATTCCTCAAATGCACACGGGATTTGGATGCTGGGCAGCCTAAAATCCATCCAGGGTCCAGTGCACTTCCTTATGAGGTGGTTAGGGGGATTTAAAAAGATTATATATATATATATATATATACACACACACACATACATGTATAAAAAAGATTATATATATGTGAACACACACATATATGTATATATACACACATATATATGTCTAGAGAGAAAGAGAGAGAGCATGTAACATACTACCTGATACATATTATATCTCAGTGGATGTTATTTCCTAGCATTTTGCTGTTTAATAAAATTGCCAGGTCTGGTTCATGAAGGATAGGACTGCAAATATATAGTTAAACTCAAGCATCAAAATTTGACATAGGATTTAGATAAAAGATTTAATAGTCAGACTAGGAAAAGTTATATTAATTCATTGTCTTCTGATACTTAGAAAACTTTTATTTTTGGTATAAGCAGTGGCATTTTAATTGAGTAAAAGTGTGACTATTCAGCTTTTTTTTCTAAAAAGTTTTTTTTTAAAAACCAGCTTACCAGTTTTTATGTGGTTCTTGTTATAAAGAGGAGACTAAAAAACTTAAAACTTGTATTCATTTCATCCGTAGAAAGTGATTTAGAATGGGTGTGCGTTCTCTGTTGTGTTGATTGCTCCTGCTTGCTGTTCCATCTGGGTGTCTGAGTTAGTTTCACATATTTGGTTTAAACTTATGAACATGTGTAAAAGGGTCAGCAGAAATGAGAAAATACTGTTTTGACCCCCAAGCCCAATCTGAAATCAGAATGAAATTGGTCTTGAATTTTCTAGTCACAAGCTGCATTGAAATTAGAGGCTCCAGAGGCATATTTATTGGCTTGGAGATATTATCTTTCTCCGTTGGCTTCCATAAGCAACAAAAGAATGTCACCTCTCAAGATTCACTCTGCACGACTTGTGATTCCTTTGCATGTATCTACATCCATTAATTCATTTGTCAAACATATTTTTGAGTTCCTAGGACATATTGGATATTATGTTAGCCTCTGAAAACACAGTGATGAAAAGACTGGTCTAGGGGCGCCTGGGTGGCTCAGTCGTTGAGCGTCTGCCTTCGGCTCAGGGCGTGATCCCAGGGTCCTGGGATCGAGCCCCACATCGGGCTCCTCTGCTGGGAGCCTGCTTCTTCCTCTCCCATTCCCCCTGCTTGTGTTCCCTCTCTCGCTTGCTATCTCTCTCTCTCCGTCAAATAAATAAATAAAATCTTTAAAAAAAAAAAAGACTGGTCTAATAGAATAGGTAAGACAGACGTATAAACAAGTAAGTGTAGTGTTGTGTGACAAGTGTGATAATCAATGTATGTGCAAAGACAAGTGGGGGCTCAAAGGACAAAATATTTAACTGTGGTTGTGGGGGAAGTGGATTCAAAGAAGTCTTCATGGAGGAAGAGACACTTGAGCTGGATCTGGAAGGACAGCACAGGTGTTCCCTAGGAGAAGGGGAGAGGATTCTCTCCCTCTCCCTCTGCTCCTCTTCTCTCTCTGTCTCTCTCTCAAATTAATAAATAAATCATTTAAAAGCTTTTAATCCTTTAAAATCTTTTAAAGCCTTTTAAAAAAGATTTTATTTATTTATTTGAGAGAGAGAGAGCGAGCACAGAAGGAGAGGGAGAGCAGACTTCCACTGAGCAGAGAGCCCCACATGGGACTCGATCTGAGGACCCTGAGATCATGAACCAGAGCCAAAGGCAGACAGTTAACTGACTGAACCACCCAGGGACCCCTTGTTAAATGCTTTTTTTTTTGCATTGTGTGATTTTTCTTAGCCTGCTGAGCTGATGGATGACATTAATTGATTTTCAAATGTTGAATCAGCCTTGCATATGTGGGATAAATCTCACTTGGTCACGGTATACAATTCTTCTCAAACATTGTTGGATTTGATTTACTAATGTATTGTTGAGGATTTTGCATCTATATTTGAGAGATTTGCTCTGTAGTTTTTTTCTTTTTTTTGTAATGCCTTTCTCTGATTTGGGTATTAGGGTAATACTGGCTTCATGGAATGGGTTAGGAAGTATTTCTTCTGCTTCTACCTTCTGAAAGAGATTACATAGAACTGGTATGATTCTTCCTTAAATGTTTGGTAGAATTCATCAGTGAACCCATCTGGGCCTAGTGCTTTCTGTTTTGGAAGCTTATTAGTTATTGACTCCATTTCATTAACAGATATAGGCCTACTCAGATTGTTATCTCTCTTCTTGTGCAAGTTTTGGCAGACTGTGTCTTTCAAGGAATTGGTCCGTTTCATCTAGCTTATCAAATTCATGGGCATAGAACTGCTTGTAGTATTCTTTTATTATCCTTTTGATGTTTAGGATCTGTACTGAGGTCCCCATTTCATTTCTGATATTAGTAATCCGTATTACCTCTCCTTTTTATTTTATTGGTATTATCAAATAACTAGCTTTTGGTTTCATTGGCTTTTTTGATTGATACACTGTTTTCAATTTTATTGCTTTGTGCTCTAATTCTTATTATTTCTTTTCTTTTGCTTACCTCAGATTTGCTTTTCTTTTTGCTATTTCCTAAAGCAAAAGCTTAGATTATTGATTTGATTTGATTCTTTTTTTTTTCTTTTTTCAGTTTTATACACCTATTTGACAATCATGGTTATTTCTCATCCACGTTAACTGTAGATTTTTGAAAGTGGTGCCAGGTACATAGGTAACCAGTGATAGAGCTTGTTTGGTGAACCTTCATCCTTGTCATTTTTCTGGACAACCACACACGGATACGGTATGGAATATTCTTTATTCCTTTGGCCCAGACAGCTTTGAGTCTGGTGTCAATGCACACATCTGGAGTTCCCATGTCCTTCATGGAAAATTTCTAGATCTCTTTGAGTGCCTGAGGGGCACGCTTCTTGAAACCCATTCCATGGATGCAGTTGTGACTGTTGATGGTGCGTTCTCTGGTCACTACCTCATTGATGACAGAATGGTCCTTCTTCTTGCCATCCTTCTTTGCAGGAGCCATTCTGCCAAGCTCAGTTTGGTAGGTGATTGATTTTAGATCTTTCTTCTTTTGAAATATATGCACTTAATGCCATAAATTTCCCTCTAAGCACTGCTTTTAATAAGTTGTGTTTTTATTTTCATTTAGTTGAAAATACTTTAAGATTTTGCTTCAAATTTCTTCTTTGACACATGTGTTAGTTAAAAGTATGTTGTTTAATCTCCAAGTATTTGGGTATTTTCCAGCTCCCTTTCTGTTTTGGTATCTAGTTTAATTCCATTGTTGTCTGAGAGTAGACACTATGATTTCTATTCTTTTACATTTGTTAAGGTGTTTTTTGTGGCCCCAAATGTGGTCTGTTTTGGTGAATGCTTCCTGAGAACTTGAGAAGAATGTTTAATCTGCTTTTGTGGGATGAAGTGGTCTATAGATATCAATTATATCCAGTTGATTGTTGGTGCTGTTGAGTTCAACTATGTCCTTACTGATTTTCTTCCTGCTACATAATTCAATACATTATCACTCTTTTTAAAAAAGATTTTCCATATTTATTTGAAAGAGAGAGAGTGAGAGAGAGAAAGAGCATGAGCACAAGCAGGGGGAGCGGCAGAGGGAGAGGGAGAAGCAGGCTCCCCACTGAGCAGGAAGTCCAACGTGGGGTCTCATCCCAGGACCTTGGGGTCATGACCCAAGCCGAAAGCAGATGCTTAACGACTGAGCCACCCGGATGTTGCTTCTTATTCTTATTATTCTAAGCAACTTATTATCTGTTTGATGAATAAGAATAAGAAAAATAATAAAAGTTTTAATTTCACTTTTACTTATTCCTTTTCAGAAGCTCTTCCTTTCTTTATGTAGATCCACATTTCTCTCTAAAGAACTTCTTTTAACATTTCTGGCAAGACTGGTCTACTGGCAACAAATTTCCTCAGTTTTTGTTTGAGAACTCTATTTCTCCTACACTTTTGAAGGGTAATTTCACTTGGTATGAAATTCTAGGATGGTGTTTTTTTTTTCTCTGAATACTTTAAATATTTCACTCCACTCTCTTCCTCCTTGCATGGTTTCTGAGGAGAATTTGAATGTAATTCTTATCCTCAAGCTCGGAGATTCTTTCCTCAGCTGCGTCTAAGCTACTAAGCCCATCAGATGATTTTTTATTTCTGTTATTATAGGGTTTTTGATCTCTAGCATTTCTCTTGGGTTCTTTCTTAGAATTTACATCTCTCTGCTTACATTGCCCATCTGTTCTTGCATGCTGTCTATTTTATCCATTAGAGCTCCTGGCATACTACTCACAGTTGCTTTAAATTCCCAGTCTGGTGTCCATCGACAGATGAATGGATAAAGAAGATGTGGTATATATATACAATAGAATACTACTCAGCCATCCAAAAAATGAGAAGTTGCCATTTGCAATGATGTGCATGGAACTAGAGGGTATTATGCTAAGTGAAAAAAGTCAACAGAGAAAGAAATTATCATATGTTCTCACTCATATGTGAAATTTAAGAAAAAAGTAGAGGATCATAGTGGAAGGGAGGGAAAAATAAAACAAGATGAAATCAGAGAGGGAGACAAAACATAAGAGACTTAATTATAGGAAACAAACTGGGGGTTACTGGAGGGGAAGGGGGTTGGGGGATGGGGCAACTGGGTGATGGACATTAAGGAGGGCACGTGATGTAATGAGCACTGGGTACTGTATAAGACTGATGAATCACTGACCTCTACTTCTTAAACTAATAATATACTATATGTTAATTAAGGGAATTCAAATTAAAAAATAAAAATAAAATAAAATAAATAAATTCCCAGTCTGGTAATTCTAACATCCCTGCCATGTCTGAATCTGGTTCCTGATGTTTGCTCTGTTTGTTCTTTTGCCTTTTTAAAAATTTTTTTAAAAAAGATTTTATTTATTTATTTGGGATAGAGAGAGCACAAGCCAGGGGACAGAGGGAGAGAGAGAAGCAGGCTCCCCACTAAGCAGGGAACCCAAATTGGGACTCGATTCCAGGACCCTGGGATCATGACCCAAGCCGAAGGCAGACCCTTAACTGACTGAGCCACCCAGGCGCCCCTCTTCTTTTGCCTTTTAGTATGTCTCTTAATTTCTTCTTGGTAGCCAGACATGATGTACTGGGTAAAAGGCACTGCTGTAAATAGGCCTTTAATAACACAGCGGTAAGGTGTGAGGAGAGAAGAGCTTTGTAGGCCTGCAATTAGTCTCAGTGAGCCTGTGCTTCTGGACTATGAACTTCCTGCAGGCTCTCAATCTCCCCTCCCCCTTACATGGGGCAGGGTGCCTAGAGTGGGCTGGAGTTGGGTATTTCCCCTCTCTTTTTGGTAGAGATTAGGCTCTGGTTAATGGATTCTCCCGAGGGCAGACGTTGTTAGGAGGAACAGAGTGCTTGGAGTATTTCAAAATGGTTCCCCTTCTCTTCCGGGTGCTGGAAGCGCTTCGGGATTTTTCTCTAGTAGTCACTGTGGGAGCCTGGTAGAGCTCAGGAGGTACAACTTTCAGAAGTGTGAGAGGCTCCCAGGGACTGAGTCTCCCTGGACTTTTTCTCTCTGACTCACCCACGCTGAGCCTCCAACACTTGGTACATTCCAGGTTTCCCTCCCTTGACATTCATGAGGTTTCTGCTCCATCTGTGGTTCTCTGCATCCTCCTGCTGATCTCTCCAGTTGTGGGGGCAGCAGTTTGCCTTGTGACCCCACTTCTCTGTGGATATAGATGCTAAGAAGGCTTACTGGTTTTTAGTTTGTTCAGTTTTTCATCTGCTGTTGGGACGCAATGGTGATTTGCAAGCTTCTTACATGCTAGACCGCAAACCTATGGTTGTAGTTTTCATGCTGAGCTCAAGAGGCCTGTGGAACATCCAAGTGGATTTGTTACTCTACTAACGATGCCTGAATGGGGAGGGGGTGTAGTAAATGAGATTACCCAGGGATAGGGTTAATGTGGGAAGAGAAGAGGACCTAGGCAATGTCCTTGAGAAACCCCAACATTTAAGGAAGAAAAAGAAATGCTAGCAAGGCAGAATAAGAATGAACCTGAGAGGCAGGAGGAAAATCAGAAGAATGATACCCATGGAACCTAAGGGAAGAATGTATTAAAGATTTATTTATTTATTTTGAGAGAGAGAGGGAGAAAGGAAACGCAGGAGGAAAGGGCAGAGGAAGAGGGAGAGAGAATCCTAAGCAGACTCCCCACCTCCCCGAGTACAAAGCCCTACATGGGACTTGATCCCAGGACCCTGAGATCATGACCTGAGCCAAAACCAAGAGTCAGATGCTTAACTGACTGAGCCACCCAGGTGCCCAGAGAAGAACATTTTGAATGAGGGAATAGCTAACAAGAGTAAATGCTCCTGAAAGGTCAGATAAATTAAGGGCTAAAGACTGTCTCTTGGAGGGAGATTTTTGGTGGTTTGGGTGAAAACAATTTGAGTGGAGTGGTATGGGCCTAATATGGTTCAGAAAGAATTGAGAAGGAAAAGGTGAGGAAATGGAGAGAGCAGGTGAGATTAATTTTTTCAAGAAAGTTGTGAGATACAAATTTGAGGGAGTGCTTTTTCTTGTAGCAGGAGATATTTAGACATATATAAATGTTGATGGGAATGAGTGGAGTGAGCTGGAAGGAGTGATGGAAAGAAGATACAGAGGAGGGTAGGTAGCTGCTGGAGGGAAATCTCTTAGAAGGCAGGGAGGAGGTAAGAACCAGAGCACAGGAGGAGGGATTAACCTTAGAGGGGAAGAGTGTTGTCTACATTTTGACAGGAGGAAAGCAGGAAAGAATGCTATAGATTATATACTATGTCCCTTAATCTTTACAAAACTCTATGGAGCTAGATGTTGTTTTCCCCAGTTTTCAAGTGATGTAATGGAGGCCTGGAAAAGTTAAGTAATCTGTCTAGAGTCGCACTGGAGAACCTAGGTCTTCCAACCCCAGTGTTGCTTTGAACTGCAACTGTGATACTCATTTGCCTGTGATATTTTAAAAGCTTAAGTTCCCCATTGGAAGTGCCCAGACAATGACTGAAATCTAGCTGTGTCCTTGTTTTATGACTTGATAAACCAGGATGCAAAAAGTTTTACTGCCACAAATATGCTGTGCTATTTGGTAGAGTCTTGGCTAAAGAGGCAGTCTTTAATTAATGTTTGACCAACTCCATACCAAAGGTCTGCCTTTTCTTTCTGAGCAAGACTTTACTAGAATAAACAACCTTGCTTCTGCCTCTTTGTGTGGCCGAGAAGCACCAACATGCACATCTTGTGTAACTTATCTTCTTCATTCTTCCCTACAATTGCCACTATGTGGGTACAATTTGTCTGTGTTATAGATGAGGAAACTGAGGCTCAGAGAGGTCAAGTAGCTTGCCCAAGGCCACAGAGTAGGTGGCAAAGGGAAAATTTGAACCCAAGTCTTTCTGACTCCAAAGCTCTTGCTTCAACAAAGCATTGCTAAATGTAGCTTGAGGGGTAGGGAGGGACCTTCTGGTTGGAGGATGAATTACAAGTGCCAGCCGTATACCAAGCATCGTTCTAGGTGCTGTCGGTGCAATAAATTAATCCCCGGGCAACCTGTGAGGTAGGTTCTATTATTGTCTCCATTTTACATAGGAGAAACTGAGCCAGAGAGAGGCACAAACAGAGGTCACACAGCGTTTAAGTAACAAAGCGAGGATTGGAACCCAGAAAGTCTGGCTCCTGATTTGGGGCTATTGCCTCTCAGGAAGGGACTCTTGCTATCTAATAAGGAGAATAACTAGACTGGATTCTCAAAGCTGATTTTCCAACTCCTTCCCTGTTTACCCAATTTAGTTATTTGACTAGAGGCATGGACTTTGGAGTCTGACCTGGATATGAATCACAGCTCTATCACTTAGAGTTACATGACCTTGGACAAATTACTTCCCTTCTCTACGCATTCAGTTTCTTTGTGTGTAATGCAGGGACACTGAGAATACTTAACTCAAAGAGTATGTGTGAGGATTAAATGAGATAAAGCTTGTTAAGAGCTCAGCAGGAATGCAGCACAATGGACAATGGGCAATAGATACCACCTATTCTGATCAATATATCGTGAAGTTGACAATAACCAGCAGGATTTGAGCATAGGTCTGCTTGACTCCAGAGCCCCCACATCCCCTAGTGTACCAGTTACCTCCCAAGTGTCCCTATCCTGGTGCTTGGCAGGCCCTCTTACAGACTTCCCGGATGTAGTGTTCAGTCCAGTCAGGTGGCTCCTTTGACCCTCCCTCTTCCTGACCCACTGTGACAGCAGTTAGTGCTGAGAAGCTAGAAGCAGGACCAGACTGGGAGTTGGAGGCCAGAGCAGCAGGGATAAGAAGGCAATGCCAGGGGAGGTCACATGCCTGACCCCCAGTGTTGCCGGCAGCTCCCAGAGGGAATGTGCGAAGTCTATGGGCTAATATCAGGTCCAAGTCAAGGTCTGATTTAGACAAATCCTTGTATAGAATGATTCATCACGGGTGGTCTTCTTTTGGAAGTCTGCCCCTTTAGCCCCACCCCTAGGGGCTAGATTTTGATGATCTTGCATAGATTTTGAAGGTGCGTCTAATTCTTCTATTTTCAATCCATCTTTAATTGGTCATTGAGTCCTATTACATTTTTAAGAAACTGTTTTTGTGTCCTGGCCCCTCATTTTGAGACCTGAAAATGCCTGCTGGGAATGCTGCTCTCCAGGAGACTCCAGTAGTGTAGAAGGTTCTAGATTTCCCAGGGTGGTCTGAGAAAGCATAGATTAGGGAGAATCCATGTTAAGGAGAGAAGTCAGGATTGTTACAGGTAAACTGCGGGTGTGCTTGAGGCCCTAAAGGTGAAATAGGGCCATAAGTAAGAGTGTGATCAGATGCTGGCAGGATGGGGGCTGCTATGAGAGTGAGCCCAGAGGGTGAGGTAAATGGTGGGGGTCCAAGGGCAGGGGGGTGAGGGGGATGCTGGGCACTTGCCACATGAGGCTGTTTGCATGGAATGGGGTGAGCCCCACCGCCTAATGCAGGCTTCTCAACGGGGTCCCTCAGACTGCAGCTCACAGTGGAGGAAAGTGAACACGTGTGTGTGTGTGTGCACGCGTGCAAGCATGTGTGTGCCCGTGTGCATGTGTGGGCATGTTGGGGGAGTGGTTGTCCAAAAAATGCAGCCAAAAGGAATACCCTGTAGGAAAGAATTTTCTTTGAGGTCTTATGTTTTGTACTGAAGATCTGTGTTTTAATATAAAACCGTTTGAGAGGACAGCACCAAGTAGAGTGAGTGTTCCCTACTCATGCTCTAACTTGACTAGGCTCTCACTGCTCCCCACCTCAACCCCCTAAAAGCCATGGTGTGGGAAGCACAGGCTCGGGGGCTTGGAGCTGGGGTATTCTGCTCCACCCTATTCTTACCTTTCCATCTCCTATACTCTAGTCCAAATCTCAGCTTCTCTTACTTGGCTTATTACAATGTGCAGTGAAAATCTTAAAAAAACACATTGTGATGTAGTTATTCAAACAATACATATTTACTAAAGACAGGATATTTCTTAAAAATGTTTAAAAAGCAATGGATTTTTTAAAGTAAAATTTTATTAAATTTTTTGTACATGGATTTATTTTGTACATGGATTCATATCCTAATGATATGAAAGGACACCTAAATATTCTCCTTCCCACTTCCCTTTCGCCATCCTGTTTTTTCTGGGAAGCATCAGTTTTATCAGTTTCTTATATATTTAAGTAATTATGGGCATGTATTCTCCACTATCATTTCCCCCCAAATGGTGGTTAAATGTACACACAGATAGACAAAAACACACTATTCTCTACTTTATTTGTTGCTCTAACATTACGTCTCGTGATGGTCTCAGATTAGCATATCGAGATCAGTTGTTTTGCATGACTGCCCAGTGGGCAGCAGACTCTTAATTGGCAGGCCTCTCTCTAGTGTCTCCCATGTCTGTCATTTGTGTCTGATTAATTGTGGTGAAATGTCACTCCCTTGCTCAAACTATGTGCTTTCTTCCCTCCCAGGTATGATGTGGTCTTTGCCCTTCCCGCATCTGACAGCACACCCATCCCAGCCAGGCCCTGCCTTTCTCTGCTCATTCTTGCATTTTCCACATTTTCTGTTCCTCTCTGCTCTTCACACCCTGCCCTGCCCAAAGTGGATCTTTCTCTCTGTTCTTTTCTACTGACTCCTCTCTCCATGAAATCCTGGACTCTCAGCACTGATGGTGGCATTTACCACTCAGCACTCAGGCTGAGTCTTTGCCCCACCTGCTGTCACCTGCACAGTGTTGATATGCGCAGCTGTCGTTCTACTGGACTGCAGACTCTGCGAGGGCAAGCGACCACATTTTCTGTGTCATTTGCTACTTCCTGTGGTGCTTGCAGTCACACTGTTGAAAGGAAATGTCATTACAGGAAATCACCTGTAAAGTGGGAACAGTAATAGTAACTGATGTGAAAATGTTGGGGTCTGGGAGCAAACGGTCGAGAAAGGATTCTTGAGATGTCTTCAGTGCAAAAAGGTGGTTTTATTATAGCACAGGAACGGGATCTGTGGGTGGAAAGAGCTGCACTGGACTCTAAGGTGGGAGGGGTTAGGGATAGCTAAGTCTCTAAGGAATTTGGAAGCAAGGTCTCCAAGCTGCTGCTAGGAAGAGGTCGTTTACTACTGTCTAATAAAACCTGAGTCATGAGACCCTTCAGATGTGTATTGGTGAGCCATATGCTTAGAGGATGATTGCTAACATGTATCCTGGGTAGGGGGTGGATAGAGATAAAGGAAGTTTCCAAAGGGATTTTTAGGTGTTAAAGGAGACTTAGAGGATCCTGGAGGTCGGGCTAATGTCAAGCTAAGGTTGCCTTTTACCTCTAAGTGAAGTAGTAACATGGAGGCAGTTGAGTTCCTGGAGGAAGGTCACTCTGCCTGTCTCAAGTACTTGTCAATGAGCTGTAAATTATAAGGAAGTTTAATTCTTTCTTTTTTGCCTTTGTTCTCCACATCAGTATCTATCTCATAGGTTGTAAAATCTGTAGGAAAGCCAAGAAAGCTTGTGTGTGTTGACTCATGCAGAATGAAGGTAGGACAGAACAGAGTCCTTGCTACAGAGACCAAAGCTGAGTCCTCCTCCTTCTGCTGCTAGAAAAACAGGCTTGAGGCTAAGTGCTGCTACGGCTCATGAGTGACTGGATGGATGTGCCAAGAAGAGGTTGCTGGGAACAGGCTGAGCCTTTGCAGGAAGAATCCGCAGTGCGGGCTGCTCATTGATCAGCTGCTTGGTAACATGATAGGATTTCTGCATCACACAGTACGAGTTCTGTGGTCCAGAGAGCTAATTGAAATGATTTTTCCTCCTTTGGTCAATCTTATTGGAAGGACAACATAAGAGCATTAAAGAAAATATTAATGACATCACCATTCTTACTTTTATATAATTGCTTCCAGACTTTGCCTATTTTCATGCAGTAAAAAAAAATAGAAGGTAGCTTTAGCCAGAGTGAATATATCATTTTGCAGGTAAGTAGGAATCTTGGTAGGTTATGAGAATTAGTGTTCCATGGTTCCTCATCCAGACCCTGTGGCCCTATCATCTTGATTTTCTTCCTCTCTTAATTTTGGTATGACTTGCCAGAGGTCAGTTTTTTTCTTTCCTCTTTGCTCTCAGTGCTTCTTAGAAAGGTAAATATAAATCCCCACTCTGATTTATCTTTTGTAAGCTGGAATGTGATTGGGGTAAGAGTGCTGGAGGATAGTGGGAAGAACATTCACAGGAACTTATTTATTTATTTATTATTTATTTATTTATTTGACACAGAGAGAGAGGGAAAGAGAGCACAAGTAGGGGGAAAGGCAGAGGGAGCAGGAGCAGAGAGCCTGACTCGGGGCTCCATCCCAGGACCCTGGGATCATGACCTGAGCCAAAGGCAGACACTTAACTGACTGAGCCACCCAGGTGCCCCCACAGGAACATATTTATTGTTGATCACCCCCTATTAGACAAGAGGGTCCATCTCCCATAGGAGTAGAGTTAACCCAAACCTTGGCTTCATAGTGTTTTTAATCCAGTGACCTCACCTACCATACTTCAAACGTCATTTACTATTTCCCAGGTGTCATTCACTTATCACCTTCCTTTCTTGTCTTACTTACATGTACTCTCTCAAACGAATACACTCCATCCTAACCTCCTGGGGACTCTGTGTCCTGGACATTCCTCTGTACCATCATTACTATGTCCAGGAAGGCCGCAGAGAAGAACGGCTTTTAAAACCATAGATCGTCTAGGTTCAAATTCTGCCTCCACCACTTATTAGCTCCATACCTTGGTCAGATCGCCTGAAAAGTGGAAACCAACAGTACCTGCCTCACTGGTTGTTGGGAGGAGCAAATGAATTAATACTTGTAAGACACTAAAACAGTAAAGGCTCAGTTAATGATAGCTATTATCTGAATTTCCTCTAATCTTCAAAGACTAGATTACCTGTAATCTTCTCTGCCTAGTCTTGCCCCATCCACAATGATCACTTACTCTTTTGATGGTATAAATATTTGATACTTAATTTACGCAAATAGCACCCTCAGACAGCTGCAGAATAGAAAGAAAGAAACACAGCATCTGAGTTCATATGTTGACATTGCCACTTACTATGGGGCGGCTTTGGGGTAGTTACTGGAGTCTTGGTTTTGCCATTTGTAAAATGGATGTTATCTTAAAGTTATTGTGAAGGCTAAATAAGGTAATGCTTAAGAAGTATCTCTATCCAGGTCTTTGTAGACCCTCAATAAATACACGTTCTTTAAAAAAATATTAGAATTTTGTTTTCCAAATTCCAAAAGTAGAATTGTGGTAGGAAATTTAGAAGACATAGCAGCGTAGAGAAAGGAAATTCGAGTAATCTCATAAACTTCTTCCTGGAGACGACAGTTTCCCCAGCCAGTAATTTCTACCTTAGAAACTAAAACACAGCTGGATGTATTTCCTTTAGTCTTTTGTGTGTGTGCAGACACACATATTTTAAAAAGAAAGGAATCCCAGGGCACCTGGGTGGCTCAGTTGGTTGAGCATCTGCCTTTGGCTCGGGTCATGATCCCAGGGGCCTGCGATGGAGTCCCAGGTCAGGTTCCCTGCTCATCGGGGAGCCTGCTTCTCCCTCTCCCTCTGCCTGCCACTCTCCCTGCTTGTGCAGTCTCTCTCGCTGACAAATAAATAAATTAAATATTTTAAAAATAATAAAAAATAAATAAATAAGTATATATATATTTTGAAGATTTTATTTTTTTTTATTCGAGAAAGAGAGAGCACACAAGCAGGGGGAGCAACAGGCAGAGGGAGAAGCAGGCAGAGGGAGAAGCAAGGAGCCCAATGCAGGACTCGATTCCAGGACCCTGGGATCACAACCCAAGCCAAAGGCAGATGCCTAACTGACTGAGCCACCCAGGCATCCCCATACTTATTTAACCCTATTGTTGGACCTTGAAGTTGTATTCAGGTTTTAGCTACTCTAAAGATTGTTGCATCAAGTATCTTAGTATACGAATCTTTGTAATGATCTTTTGTTACTTTGTTAGGATTAATTCTCCTGGCATAGAGACGTTAGGTCAAAAACAACACATTGAAGGGGGCTGGTGTACACTGCCAACTTTGCCTCCCCCAAAGGCTGTAGAAATTACTTTCCTGTCAACGGTGACCAAGGGTGCCCATCATACCTCACTCTTGCCAATGCTCTGTTGTGTTGTTATTTATTTATTTTTTGTCTGCTTTGTCTGTTATCTTTCAACCGGATTGCAATCTTGATTAGGTGCTGTGGGCATCTGCCTCTATATTCACCACAAAACTTTGCTCAGTATCCTTCCCATAGATAGCCCTTGTAAATAATTGTCAAATGAATGAATTCCTATTCACAACTATCGCTCTGGGGTTAAAAGCTGGAGAAGATAAACGATCACTTTCAAGTTGGCCAAATTGAGAAAGAGGTATATATACTTGCCCTTGGTCTCCCATGGAGATGGCTTAGCAAATAGAAAATAATTTTAGATATTTTATTTAAATATTAAAGTATTAATTTATTAAATTTTAAATGTTAAAATATTTTAATAGAAAAATATTAAACCACAGGTAATTGGCTCATGTTCTGGGGACTTGGACAAGGGCGTGGGGTCCAAGAGAGAAAATGAGCTGCGTTTCAGGGTCAGCTCTGCAGCATTTCCGCACTGCCGTCCATTCTTCCTTCAGAACTGGGTGTGGAGAGGGGCGGGATCTGCTTTTACAACTCAGCCCTGTAGCAGAATGAGTGGAATTTTCCAGAGGTTCCTCTTGATGGCTGTTGGCATAATCACAGCTTTGCCCTCTGGGAGCCATTAGGCGGTGACTCTTGAAGCCTACACGGCTGTTTTGGTAAGTCAGATTGTGGGATCCGTTGTTTATGTTGGCATGGAGAGCCATGTTAGGTTTTGAACCCATTTTTATTTTCTTTGTACGAGCTCAAAACTCTATGTTTTGAGCAATGGGGCTTACATAAGGAAAGTGTGCTATTCTCCCCTTCCCCTACCACCTCCAACATGCACACACACCCAGATGGTTCCCTGGCATTGGGGACTATTCTGAATGCCAGAGTCTGGGGTCATCTTCTAGGAATAACACACTGCTTTAGAATTTTTTGGACTCTACATACCCACTATGAACATAAATTGAAACTTCCTCTGCCCTAAGCCCAGACTCTCTCCTGGGCTAGTTCTCTTTGTTTTCAGGTAGAGAGGTTTAGAGTGTGAAACTTGCTGTGGATTTGGGGACATCTGAGTTTATAATACTCAGTAAACACATCTGTCCCAGGAGGCAGGTGGTGTAAACGAAAGGGGTAAAGCTGGGCTGATACACATTCCTTAGACAGACAGTTTGCCTGACTGTGATGAGTCAGTTTCTTTTCCATTCCCTGTAGCTGTCAGGAGTTATCTTTTTAGAGCCTTCTTTCCTTAGAGCCACGGTTTCTTTAACCTACAGGTTGGAAGACTTCCCTTAGAATTAAGAATCATCACTGTGGGGGCGCCTGGGTAGTGCAGTTGTTGAGTGTCTGCCTTTGGCTCAGGGCATGATCCCGGAACACCAGGATCGAGTCCCACATCGGGCTCCTCCGCTGGGAGCCTGCTTCTTCCTCTCCCACTCCCCTTCTGTGTTCTCTCTCTCGCTGGCTGTCTCTCTGTCACATAAATAAAAATAAAATCTTTGGGGCACCTGGGTGGCACAGCGGTTAAGTGTCTGCCTTCAGCTCAGGGCGTGATCCTGGCGTTATGGGATCGAGCCCCACATCAGGCTCCTCCGCTATGAGCCTGCTTCTTCCTCTCCCACTCCCCCTGCTTGTGTTCCCTCTCTCGCTAGCTGTCTCTGTCTCTGCCGAATAAATAAAATCTTTAAAAAAAATAAAAAAAAATAAAATCTTTAAAAAAAAAAAAAGAATCATCACTGTGGTTGGGGCACCTGGGTGGCTCAGTCGGTTGAGTGTCTGCCTTTGGCTCAGGTCATGATAGTCAGGCTCTCTGCTCAGCCCTCTGCCCCTCCCCCCTGCTCATGTGCACATGCACGCTCTGTCTCTCTCTCTCTTTCTTAAATCAATGGATAAAATCTTAAAAAAAAAAAAATCATCACTGTGGTAGGCATGGTGGATGGGTCAACTCCTAATGTGCCGAGGTTGGAAAATGTGGAACTCTTATGTCCCAGGCTCCCTTGAAGTTAGGGCTCTGATGCGATTGCAGTTCTGCTAATTAGATGAGCTTCCTTGAGCCTTGGGTGCGGAGCCAGCCCTGTGTGGAAAGAGGCGGGGAAATGGGTATCCGGGATGTGTGGTTCTGGAGTTGCCCGCTGCCGCAAGGGCTTCCCAGTTCAGCAGACCGCTTCCTGAGCCAGCAGCCCTCTTGGTGGCCCAGTTCTGTGACAGGACATTCCCAGGGTCAGTTTCTTCAGTGAGCCAACCCTCCCTCCTTTTAACATCTTGTAATAAATCCTTCTTTGGGAACCTGATATAATCCCATCACTGCAAACCTGTGAGTAGTCTTACCTTGTTCATTTCTTGGCTGAGACAAAATTAAATGGCTGGAATTGTGATCTTTGACCTTGATTTTATTACGGATTTCTTTTTCCCAAAGCTAGTTTTGGGAAACTAGCTGTTCCTTTTTGCATGCTTTTCCTTGTGAATATGGATGACCTTATACGGAGCTTCCCCCCAGAATTATGTAGCTGTGTCCAATCACAAGAGCAGATGTTTCCCTCTTCACTGACCTGTTTAAGTGGAACAATTTCATGTGCCAATTCATACATCATCTCTCCATGAAAACAGAGTGTCGTGGTCAGCAAGCAGATAGCACACAGTGCACGTATGCTGACGCTTTTAATGGGCGCAGACAGGGCTGCGAGAAACATTTTGCTGTTTTTTAAGACGTTAGTCCTGGCATTTCATTTTCAACAGAAAAGGACCACCCCATTCTGTAAGTCGTGCTAACCTATCTCCTGCCATCTCAATCCAGCCACGACCTCTCGCGACAACTCAACATACGTTAGTGTGTTGTTGCTGAAGCATCGCACCAGACTCGGTTTCTCGATCGGTTGTCTCACGGACTTATTTGTACCTGAGACTTTGCAGAAACTGCATGAAAATTGGACTCTGACATCTCGGCATTCAAAGAGCTTATTGGAAAGGCTGACTTAACTAGACAAGACAGTGCTCAGTAATTATAAAATTAGGGTATATTCTTGAAGTGCCTTCTCTTAATCCTTGGAGTTTTGGTCCTTCAGCTGGACACAGCTCCAGGGGCGGGTCGATCAGGGAAGTCAGGCTCCAAGCCTGAATGGAGAGCGCTTTCCAGTCTTGCCTGCTGTGTGGTGCGCCGGCTGCCCAAGGGCATGCAGGCTCTTGGGGAATGAAGCAGGGACCAAGCATTTCTGAAGAAGGAACAAACATTCCATCTCAAGTGAGGAACTAAAAAAGGAACTTGTTTATTGGGGGCAAGAGGATGCAAGCAATATAAAAATCAAAAGCTTATCTGACTTCTCTTTCTCTGCTTCTCAAATGGGGGCTGGATTTTATTTGTACATTTTTGGAGGGTCCTGATCTGCTCATGGAATCCTTTATACAGGGGGAAGCTGTGGGACGGATTCCAAAAGAGACCCTTTGGGAGAACTCTCATTGGGCGGGAGTATTGCTCGGTATTGCCTACTTCTTTCCCTTCTGCTTCATGTGTATTACAAAATAGTCATTGCACGCGATGGTGAGCCCGGCGATTAGCGAGAAGAAGCTCTGAAAGCCCACTCTGCCGTCTCGGCACTGGTCTAGGTCCTTCATTATTTTGTCCACAGCCAGAGGGTCTTTTTGATTCTGAAGAAAAGAACAAAAGCAAGAAATATCGGTCAGTGGTTACCATGACAAGCTTCTCTGATTGGCCCTGCTGACGACCATTGATAGCATCTTCCGATTATCTGAACTCTTGTTTTAGGTTGTAAGTGATCTTTGGAGGTCACCTAAATGTATTTTTCTGCCTTGAGAGAGCATTTCAGTAAGTTCATATTATTAAGCGAGGAAAGAGGTTTCTGTGGTATCCTTTCATAGGCTATAGGGGTCTTAGGAACTGCCTATTTCTAGAAAGAGGAGATTCATGGCAGAGAAGCTAGAGCAGGCCTCCTCCGAATTCTCAGTCACTGCATCTGCCACTGTGAACCTGGCATGATCTTCCGACCTGCTCTGCTTCTAGTTCAGCCGTTTCCACAACTTTCAGAATCACAGGATTCTGCCTAATAACCACCCTAAACTCCCCATTTTTTGTAGTGTCAGCCTACATTCTCTCAGCGACTGTTTATTTCTGATAGCGCGGTCAAATCCTTAAAAAAAGGAAACTCCTTAAGAAAAGATTGCATAGGATAATGTAGGCACTAAGTTTCAGATCACTCCTTTCCTAGTGAATGGTCAGAAGTGGGAAGTGTGGCTGTTCCTACGGGGCCAGACCATCAACCAGGGAGGGAAATGAGGCCCTCTGGAGGGTTCAGGCGTTCAGAGAAAGTCTCCATAATGCCACAGACCTGGCGCACGAGTGAGGGAACTCACACTCAGTGTCTCAGGTGTGTTGGATGTTTCCACACTGCACCCAGAAATCCCCTATGCTAAAGCAGACGCACTTCCCACTTGAGGACCCTAAACTCCATCCCAAGCCACTAATTACGACTCGCTCTGTGTGGCTGCCTCCACTTCGGGTTGGTTTAATTCTGGCCTCGCCCCCAGCTTCCTGCTGTGGTCAGAAGGAGTGAAATTTAGATGACACCAGGGTCAACTTTAGAAACAAAATGCTTTGTCAGTGCAGCAAGTGTGGGTGTGCCTGGAATTAGGGCCCATGCCTGGAATAAAGGACACCGCCGTGTTCGTTGCTCTGTACTCCGTACGCCCTTCATGTTTCTCATGCCACAAAGCCTTCATGGGGAGAGTCTGGGTCTCACGTGATGTTCATCCTCACTCCTCATTTTATGCAACAGCACAGTTAACAAGGGTTTAGTACGAGGGGAAGGCCTCTGTGCGAAGGGCAGACTTACAATGAACACATGCCCCTGCACTGTCTGCTTGCCTGGAAGCATCACAGAGAGCGCAAGTAATCGTGTGCAGCCCCCTCAATTACAGGGGCAGGAACAGAGGCCCAGAAACCAGAGCCACCTGCCCAGTGTCAGGACAAAGCCAGATCTTCTAACTCCTGTCTGGGGCTGCTATCAGAGGATGACAAAAGCAAAGCAAAGCGTCTTCTGCCTCCTTCGGGGCTGGCGTTGTGGTACCTGCAGCTGTGAGCCCACAGCTGGGCTACTGGTATCTGTTGACTTTACTGGTATTGATGACATGTCAGTCAGAGCGTACTGTGAAACCCCGTGGTTACCGAGGCAGGAGGCAGGGGCTTGACTAATGCGCTAACCACCAGGCAGGTGACAAGACACAGGACCCAGCCCTTCAACATCATCTCCCTTCACCCATTAGAGGCTAATACAGTTCTCTACCCCACGCACAGTAACCATTCTTTCTTTTCTTTTTTTTCTTTTCTTTTCTTTTCTTTTCTTTTCTTTTCTTTTCTTTTCTTTTCCTTTCTTCCTTCCTTCCTTCTTTCTTTTTTTTTTTTTTTTTAAAGATTTTATTTATTTATTTGACAGAGAGAGCAAGCACAGAAGCAGGCAGAGCTGCAGGCAGAGGCAGAGGGAGAAGCAGGCTTCCCCGCTGAGCAGAGAGCCCGACATGGGGCTCAACATGGGGCTCGATCCCAGAACCCTGGAATCATGACCTGAGCCAAAGGCAGCTGCTTAACTGACTGAGCCACCCAGGTGCCCCAGTAACGATCCTTTCAAATGGCCACGGTAGTGGCAGGGAAAGAGGGGCTTGCATTTCATGCTAGTATTTTGTCAAGCAATGTTTCCCCTTCGGTTAAGTACCACAACCATGTCTTGAGGACCTATGATGTAAAAGGATAACTGTGCCTTGTGGCCTAATGTCCTGAGTGAGGTATCTGAGTTGATGGCAGAGTCCTCTCCTAGTCCTGATGGGCCCCTCAGTCTGTGGGACTCAAGCTATGCTCCCGTGTTCTCATAGCATTTTCAGTGCGGAAAGCAGTGATTTCTGGAGTCATGCTTGGCTCTCATGCAGCAGATGCTCGACACCGTTCCTTTACAGAGCAGGACACATATTTTTAAAAAGCCTTTATCTGAAGGGATTTAAGAAGAGATGCAAATTGCTCAGAGTGGACGTGACCAGAATGTGGCATCTCCAATGCCAGGTTTGTGACCAGAGGTGGTCACTTCCTGGTTGATGTCTCTCTGGTGAGAGGCCTTTTTTCACTGTCTCTGTCTCAATGGACATCTTGGGGTTATGCGTCTGCAGCCTTATTTCACCTCCAAATTATAAGCTCCTTGAGGACTGTGTCCTCTCTACCTTCTGCTTCCCCTACGATATCTCATAAACAGTAGGCGCTCAATAATGTTTAATAAGTAAAGGAACAAAGACACCTTTCTATTAGTGGCCTCTGCAGGGAAGGGATGGAAAGAGGAAGGAACAGCAACCAGGGCTAGAAGCACTGGGCTTCGTGTCTGGTTCTTTCTGGGCCTTTCAGCACTTACTTCCAAAAATCCAGGGAACTCCTTTTCCATGAGCACTCTCAGGTCCTCCTTTGTTAAGTAGCCTTTATCCCCAGCAAACTTGTGAAACGTGAACATCATGGTTTCCATGGCGTGTTCCATTTGAGACGGCATTTTGGTGAGGTCTGTTGAAACCTTTTAAAAGATGTAAAGAAAGAGTTTACATAACCTTTAAAGCCATGTTGCCAGTCCTTTGTGGGTAACTGGAAGGAGAATGATTAGGTCACTCATGTGACCCCTTCCGGCTCTAATGTTCAATGAATCTAAAGCCCAGTTCACCCCAGGTGTTGGGCCTCCTGCTGGTGGAAACGGGCACCTCAGGTATTGCTGCCCTGAACGAGGATTTGTCTAGCTGCCCACCAATTCTGCACAAACCGCCTAATGAGGAATACAAACTCTAATCACTTGGAAAAGCTAGGTCGGTGTCCGTCTTTTTAGCTGACAAAGCATCTAGTGAAAGAGCGGAGGTTTCAACTTTTCTCTCGGCACTGGTACATGGGACTCTTAGATATGTCTGAATACAAACAACCCACCCAGTCAAGCCTGGTTAATACTGAAAACCTCAACCCTCCAAGCTTAACTAGGTAACCTGATTCAGTCTAAGTCTAGGTTTAGAAACCTGCTCACAGGGTGCCTGGGTGGCACAGTTGGCTGAGTGTCCGGCTCTTGGTTTTGGCTCAGGTTGTGATCTCAGGATCGTGAGATTGGGCCCCACTCAGCACAGAGTCTTAAGATTCTCTCTCCCTCTCCCTCTGCAATGCGCCTCCCTCCCCACCCCCACCGCCATGCATGTGCACATTCTCTCTTAAAAAAAAAAGAAAAGAAGAAAAAGAAAAATAGAAATCTGCTTACAAGTTCTGAATTTTGTCTGCTGGGTGTGTACTCTTTACTAAAGGTCTGAACTTGCTATTGCTTGCAGTACAGACATTTGCATCTCTTTCTCAAAGCTACCCAAAGCTCATTATCTAGTTCTTGAAACAGAACAAGTAACAGTACCTCCCTAACTCTTTTGGGGACCTGGTTTTTGGCAGGAAGCACAGAAGAGCCGCTGTCAGCCTGGGGCACAATGGGAGAGCAAGAACTTTCCATCAGAAAGTGTTTAGGGACGCCTGGGTGGCTCAGTTGGTTGGGTGTCTGCCTTGGGATGGGGTCATGATCCCAGGGTCCTGGGATGGAGCCCCACATCAGGCTCCTTGCTCAACGGGAAGCCTGCTTCTCCCTCTGCCTGCCCCTCCTCCTGCTTGTGCTCTCTCTCTGACAAATAAATAAAATCTTAAAAAAAAAAAATGTTTAAAGGGAGCAAAAGGAAACATGTCAGATCATTATATTCAGGTATAATGATCTGGAGGCATATGCCACATCAAGACCCAGTGCCTGGTACTTAATAGGAGCTCAGTGGATTTTGGCTTAATTGGAAGGAATGCTTTGGCCAGAACGAGTAGTTTTGGCTAACATCACTTAAGAACATGCTAGTGGAGGGGCGCCTGGGTGGCTCAGTCGTTAAGCGTCTGCCTTTGGCTCAGGGCGTGATACCAGGGTGCTGGGATCGAGCCCTGCATTGGGCTCCCTGCTTTGCTGGGAGCCTGCTTCTTCCTCTCCCACTCCCCCTGTTTGTGTTCCCCCTCTCGCTGGCTGTCTCTCTCTGTCAAATAAATAAACAAAATCTTTAAAAAAAAAAAAAAGATCATGCGAGTGGAGAGAAAACAGGTGAACTTGAATGGAGACAGTAGTATACCACTCCAAACCAAACAACAACAAAAAATAAAAAATCCTAAAAAAGGGAGCCTCGGTGGCTCAGTCGGTTAAGCATCTGCCTTCGGCTCAGGTCATTATCCCAGGGGCCTGGAATTGAGCCCCGTATTGGGCTCCCTGCTCAGCAGGGAGCCTGCTTCTCCCTCTCCCTCTCTGCCTGCTGCTCCCCCTGCTTGTGCGCTCTCTCTCTCTCATTCTGTCAAATAAATAAATAAATAAAATCTTAAAAAAAATAAATAAAAAGCCCCCCAAAACTGCACGTCCCAGGAATCGGTTTTGAGCACAGGCTGAGGGAGAGGCTGGCACCTTCCCGTACTGAAGAGTGCCCAAAGAAATCAGAAACATGATTTCAGTCTGGTTCCTGCTGCTGACGGATCTGTATTCAACGCAGATTTCTAAATGCTATCTTTTACAGAGGAGAAGGTAGAGTTAGTTGGTGACCACCGGCATTGAGCAATTACACTTATGAATTGTAAATTCTATCCCGTTAATCCCCAGAAAAGTGCAGGAACCAGCATGCCAAAGAATGTGCTAGAGAACGCCATACACCAGAATCTGGTATGATTCATCTGAAAGGCAGTTCTCTTGGAGAAGTCAGCAAATTAATGCTTCAAGGTCCACTGTGAGATGAATTCCAGGGGAACCACACCCTTTTCCCTCCCTTCCTACACAGCCCGAGTGGTTGTAGATGGCAACCCACGGTTCCTGGATGGAGTTACCCTTGCCTGGATTGTTCTGGAAGTCCAGCAGTTTAAGAGAACTGAACCGACTGAGTCACCTATGAGAGAAAGATGTGGGGGCGCCTGGGTGGCAGAGCGGTTAAGCGTCTGCCTTCAGCTCAGGGCGTGATCCCGGCGTTCTGGAATCGAGCCCCACGTCAGGCTCTTCCGCTATGAGCCTGCTTCTTCCTCTCCCACTCCCCCTGCTTGTGTTCACTCTCTCGCTAGCTGTCTCTATCTCTGTCAAATAAATAAATAAAATCTTTATAAAAAAAAAAAAAGATGTGGGATCCCACCCCAGTTCTGAAATAACTCAGGAAAGGAGTCAGTGACCAGAGGTTTAAAAAAAAAACCTATGTCTAAGCTCAGAGCGGTAGGGTACTTCACAACTGACTCCCAAAGATGCCGAAATTGGATCTGGCTGCCAGACACCCAGTTCGCCTTCTGCACAGAGCAGAGCAGAAGGAAAAGCAAAGCCAGAGAAGTAAGAAAGAGGACACAGTATGGTAGGGGGCCCCATAATAGGAGAACAAGCTAATTTAGGAACTTCTAAGAAACGTAAGTTGTAAGCAGGAAATCTTGGCCACCCTTGAATATCTTCTTCAAGAGAGTGAGGCCAGTCTAACCCGCGTTCGCTCAGGTCTCGGGTCACTCCAGTCCCATCCTTGTCCCCATTCATTTCGAAGCTTTCCTCTCTGAAGCCACAAGCCTGCCTCACTGGGTCCCCCATCTTCCCCTCCCCCTCTCCATTTTATTTAACAAATGGGCCATAAGTACAGCAACCAGCTGATTCCGTATTTGTCAGGTAGACCTTTGAAACAAGAATGCAGAACAGTGACTAGCCAGGAGTCTGAGTTCATGGAGGTGAATGGCTTTGAAAACCAGAGGAGATGCCCACAGTCTCATCAGGAACCAGCACCCAGAAAGCACTGAGCACAGCTACAAGCAAATTATTCTGTTTTGAAGGAGGAGACAGTGCACTGGTTTTAAAGCAGGGTGAAGGAAAAAGGGGGAAAAGTTGTGATTAGAGCTGTTCTCTTAGCTAGTGGGTGAGTCACGGAGCTCTTACCAAGTACAGCTGCTGCCCCACTGAGTCAGCGGCCCTCCAGTCTTGGGTGGGGCAGGCTGCAGGGCTGACCACTGGTAGCTAAAGCAGCAAGTTCAGGGACCTGAATCTGGCGCTTCCGCCCCCCCCAGTCACGTGACACCCTTTGCTCCATTTTCACTGGGGTGCCTTGGGCCTGGGGCTGAGAGGTGGCAGCATCCTCTCTGTACCCAGGAAAACCTAGTCCTACGCCTGAAACGCTCAATCCATTTAATCTTTCACCTGTCTGTCTCTCAGATTTAAGATCCTCTAGGTTAAGAAGTGTGAATTATTCTGTTCTATCTATGAAGCACACGGTGTGTATTTGCTCAATAACTAAATGAATAAATCAGACAAACCCCTTGGCAGGCCCTTAAGCGCAGGTGTGACCACCCAGGTCTAGACTGAAAACACTGTAGTTCGGAGCTCAGCAGAAGGATGCGAAGCTGGGAGAAGCTGGGGAAGGGGCCCACAGGGGCTGCCTGGGAACACAACAGCAGGGCACCGAGGAAAGCACATTCCATGAGCGCAGGAAAAAAAACGTGTCCTGCTAAACAGGTCTGGCCAAACCCTGAACATGACTTCTCTTTCTCTTCTCACTCCTGCTGTTCTCTTGTGTCTTGGTTCTCACTGTGAGCTCCACAGGCTGACTACCTCATCGTTCTTGCATGTTTTATTGAGTCATTTTATTCTGATGTCTGTGTGTCCTCCCTACCTGTTTGCCTGGGTAAGAGGTCCATAAGACAGAGACTCAGGCCTCTGTGGTCTTTCTCTGTGTAGTTTTCTCTACAGAAAAGAATTCGGGACTCCACATATTTAGTCACAGTGGTGGGAATTAAACTTTCCACTTCTGGTCCCACACTGAGCACCTGTTGTGCACGTCCCTGATGTTAGGCTGGCGCGCGTGCGCGCACACACACACACACACACTCTCTCTCTCTCTTTCTCTTTCTCTCTCTCTCACTTGCTCTCTCTCCATGGTGCTTGCCTTTGGGGAGTTCACCAGCTAATGGCATACTATTTAAAAATATATCCTGAATTCTAGCTAATTGTGTTTCAGATTCTTTCCCCACAGATTGTGGGTTCCTTGCGCACCCTGCCCTCCCACAGCCTGCTCAATGAAGTGGTAAGAATGAAAGTGACAATAATGTACATTTTGATTCTCCTGGGAGTAGTAGGGAACAGGAGCCCTCCTTAGAAAAGTGTCCGCTCCTGAAATATCCCAAATGTTTGCTCTGGACCCATGCCTAGATCCAGACCGTAATTTCAAAGAGCACACTTCTAAAGAGCAAGAGGTCTGATTTACTTTGCTCTTCTGTGTCTTGTCCATACCCTAGTTTTCTTACAGCCCACCCAGAAAATAATTGGCAGGGTGTCAGTCAAAACAAACATCTGTTATTTAAAAATGTGTTTGAGGTTTCCTTCCCTTTGCTTTGGAGATTTTGAAAAGAAAAAAAAAGGGGGGTGGTTTTTTTTTTTTTTAAAGATTTTATTTATTTATTCGATAGAGATAGAGACAGCCAGCGAGAGAGGGAACACAAGCAGGGGGAGTGGGAGAGGAAGAAGCAGGCTCATAGCAGAAGAGCCTGATGTGGGGCTCGATCCCATAATGCCGGGATCACGCCCTGAGCCGAAGGCAGACGCTTAACCGCTGTGCCACCCAGGCGCCCCGGGGTGGTTGTTTTTGATGTTGTTGTTTGAAAATTGAACACAGAAGGTATTTTTGAATTTGATCCCTAAAGAGAATTCAGAAAAAATGAGTTGAGGCAATGGATCTGGGTCCAGGCTGTCTCTCCCACCTCTCCCCAAACATACAACTTGCTGCCAAAAGTGGGCAGCAAAGAAAAAGCTCCAGATGCAATGCGCTAGGAAGGAAGAACTCAGCAGCCTCCCGTACCCCAGGAGCACACCCACTCTTCCTTGAAGAGCTGTCAGACATCAGCCTGAACTGGTGAACAGTAGCCACTGTGACAGCTGCTATTAAATCCATTGGTGGGTTGGGTGGTAGTTATTTAGTGAAGGGGTAGGAAGCGCTGAAGATTGTTAAAAAATAAGCAAATTCATTCTTTTTGTTTTCGATACGAGATTCCTAAATTGTTGTCCCCAGGAAAATGAAAAGCTTAAGAAAGATGCTAAAACTTCATTCCAGCTTTCCCAGCACTCAGAGTACTAATTTATACATCATAACCCTGAAAAGATCCCATTGTTTCCCTCATCTTTGAAATATTGGGCTGTATCCAAGGGCATACCAAGTGGGTAGTGCTCTAAAAAAGCCACATTTTTGGAACTCTCATTGGGAAGCTGGGAGGCACCCAGTCTCAGCTCCGCCCAGCCCAAGGTCTGACTTCACTGGGGTGGCTCCTTGAGAGGCTGGTCAAAGGTCAGACACGGAAGGAAAAGGGCCCATCTGATATTGTTTGTAAGAAAAGCCAGGGAAGAGTCACCTAGAAATCAGCATGCTTTTTGTCCAGTACACCCTCAAGAAAACTGGAAGAACTGAAATAAGAAACTTCAAATGGTGGGCCAGGGACCACGATGAAGAAAGGAGCTTCTGGCTGTCAAGGACGGCATGTATGCCATCGAGGAGAGACAACTAAATGGAAACAGGATAGGAGTCTGTGGGGGCTGGGCTGATGAAGAGATCTCACATGAGTTCTATGAACTCATTTCTGCACCAGCCTCTGGTATTATCTTCTGAAGTTTGCTGAAACATGCTGGAGGCCAAGATCACTGTCACGGTGTTTCCATGAGCCCGGCCTCCCCGAAGCACAGGCCATAGAGATCCACAGCAGCAGTCTGAAACTCAAGCTGCAGGGGGGGCGGGCGTGGAAACCTGCAGCAACTGCTGAAAACATCTTGACGGGAAGAGCTACCGCACAAGTCAAGCTGAGGCAGCCTGCCAGTGGGCATACAGGCCAACCATCCAACAACAGGACATCTCACCGTGGCCCTGCCAATCCAGTTGCTGCCCTCACCCACAGATTACTCAAGAAACCTCTCCTTCAGATGGCTGGCCAGTCCTGGTGTGACTCACTTCCGCTTGGAAAATGCCCTCTGAGATGGCACAGTTCCCCTTCTACTTCAGGGAGTGTTCTGTCGGAACCATCTGCAGAAAGTATCTGGAACCATCGGGGGCCACACCCACATGGTCTCACAGCTGAGTCACAGGCCTGCACTAGGAGAATCTGGGAGTCCTTTGTGCTCACCAGGCCCTGCACCATGCTCCCAGCTCCCCTTGGGAGGGAAGAGGGGTGGGCTTGATGTGTTTCAGAGTCTGGTCTAGGGCTCTGTTCTGCCTAGCTTGTAGCTGTTCGGCTTTCCTCGCTTTCCTCACCAGCTCCATCCACCCGACTTGGCAGAGTCCCGGTTTCAATTAGGTGGAGTCTAACAGGACAGTTAGCAGTGTCCAGGGCTGGAGGAAGCCGCATTCCTTTGGCTAAGCTCAAGTGGTGACCTGGTACCACCCGCAAGTCTATCTCGTCTCATTGCACCCGGCCAGATTAACCTGGGTTGGGAGGTCTTTCATCAAGGCTGCCCTTCCCCTCTTTGTAGTTCCACTTGTTTAATGAAGATCACAAGAAGAGAATCCTTTCAGTAGGGAAATCCCTTCATCTATTCCCCTCTCCACCACCAACTGCCAGCCAAGCTTTATAAAGAAAACAAATAGACCGACACACAGACAACAGGAAGCCCAACCTGCAGCACTTGGGCGAGGGACTGAGCAGTGCCCTTTAGGAAGGGAATCCGCCAGCTGCCAACACGGCCAGCTCGGGCCGTCCAGCTCAGAGGACGCCACACACAACTGGTCGGAGGTCAGCCTGCAGCCGAAGCCCACAGAGAAACATGCCAGCCAGGAAGGGGCGAGAAGCGGGGTTTCGGATAACCCGGGAGACTAGTGGAAAAGTAGGAAAAGCGGGGGTAAGGAGAAACGGAAAGGGAGGAGAGGGCAGAGGCCGCCGGGCGCCGACACCGAGGTCCTGGAATAAAGGACGAGGGCTCCTCCTCCAAGTCCGCGAGGATCTGGGCAGGGGCGCTGCCCGCCTCGCCAGGGTGTGGCCCAGGGCTCTGGGACGTGGACACGCAGCAACCCCCGGCGCCCAGAACAACGCGCGAAGCCCGGGCAGCCGATGCGGGGGCTTCCACGGGCTCCAGGTCGGGGCTGGGGGCGGCCGGCAGCGGCGGGCGAAACTCACCTTGGCCCGAGGCTCGGCGGGGACGATTAGCTGGCTGGGACGCACGGCCAGTGAGCAGAGCGCGGCGGGCTGGGAGCCTTAGTACGGGGCGGGGGGCGGAGGGTGGGGTGGGGGAGNGCCGGTGTCCGGGGCCGCGCTCACCCCACCCCTTCCCCCGCCCTCCTCTTCCCGTCCCCCCCACGCCGGGCGCAGGCACACACCCTCCCGGCGGTGCCGCGGCGCCTCGGCCTCCGCCCGCTCTCACCTCGGCCTCCGCCCGCTCTCACCTCGCCTGCAGCATTCTTGTGAACGTCTCTTCCTACTCGAGGGCTCTGGAATATTTCAGGGCGTTCCCCACCCTGGGCCGTGCCCTTCCTCTCGGGTTTGGTTTTAGAGAGTGAGCGCGCGCGGAAATCAGAGAATCCAGCAGTCCTGCGGGTGGGGCGCGCTGGCCCAGAACCAGATGTGGACGGCTCTTGGGTAACCTACAGGTCTAGGAATTAATGTCTAGATGGTACCGCAGGGAGGGAGGGCCACGTGCAGTCCTCACGACCGCCAAGGCGTCGTGTTCTCAGGTTAGGGCCGGGACGTCAGTCCGGAGGGTCTTCGTGGCCTGTGGCCCTGTCAGCCTACAGCTGGCGGAGAAGCCAGTTCCCTGCCTAAGCCGGCCCCGCAGGGTGGGGGTGGAGGGTGCTGTGGGCTTGTTGGCTCCCACACAAATCCTTTGTTGAACAAGGGATTGACCCTCAGTGTGGAAGGCTTCACTTGGTGGATAGTTAGTTCCTCTTCAGTTGTAGTTGACATCGTTGAGACCAAAGTTCCTAAGCCTCCTTTTACTGGCCTATTTGGTTCTCGAAATGCTTTAGGAGAAATTTCTGGAAGAAATTTAGAGAAAACCCAAGTGTTTCTAGTGGATGCACAGTGTTTCCCTCCTCCCCCCATTTCTTTTAACTGCTGTTTAGGGTTAAATGCAAACTACTAGCAGCTGTTGGTGGAAAAGCGCCCAGTCTCAAGTCCTGGGTTTTCCTTTGTTCCCAGGGGAGGTCCTGGGAGGAGTGGAGTGAGTGATCCTAAAGGAATGAGCAGACTCGGGGAATCCTCCAAGTGCTACCATGTGACTAGACTTGGCTCTTGCTAGGAAAACCCAATTTGGATTTCAATTCTCTCATGCTTGGTTCCTGCAACCCTGGTGGTGACCGTTCAGGGGGGAGTTCTTCAAAATCTTGCCATATGCTTCCCAAGTTTTCCCAGTCCACAAGTTATAGTCAAGAGTGGAGAAAATCCTGGATCCCGTTAGTCCCAGGGAAGATGAAACTGGATTTAGAATGAGAGCACCTGAGTTTGTATATGCTTACTTACTTGATTTCTTCATTTGATCCACAAACCTTTAGGAATACTCAGTATATGTGGCAGGCCCTGGGGATTCAGTTTCTTCCCTCAAAGAGCTTCAAATCTTGTTGGAAGATAGATAAGCAAACCATAAAAATCCGGTGCCCCCAGTGAATGGTAGAGGGCACTAGGGGATACTTCGAGAATGTTGACAGAGCAGTTCCTGGAGGAGGCAACATTTGGTCGATGTTTTAAAAATAACAATGACACTTATTGTGACTTTTAAAGCTGATTGTAAAAAAACTTACATTCTTATTATAGGTTTGGAAAATATACCAATGTATGGAAGAGAAAATACAATTATTTGTAAACCTATGAACCAAAGATAAACACTCTGTGTTTTCTAGTCTTCTTATACATTTATTATATATGTGTGTGTGCGTGTGCGTGCGCACGCATTTGTAATTTGGGGATTTGGGGGGGCACGGAGGGGGATTTTAAAAAATTGAACCCAGAGGGCATTCTCAAATTTGATCCCTGAAGAGAATTCAGATAAAATGAGTTAAGGCAATGGATCTGGGTCCAGGCTGTCTCTCCCACCTCTCCCCAAACATATAACTTGCTGCCAAAAAAGTGGGCGGCAAAGAAAAAGCTCCAGATGCAATGCGCTAGGAAGGAAGAACTCAGCAGCCTCCCGTACCCCAGGAGCACACTCACCTTCCTTGAAGAGCTGCCAGACATCAGCCTGAACTGGTGAACAGTAGCCACTGTGACAGCTGCTATTAAATCCATTGGTGGGTCGGGTGGTAGTTATTTAGTGAAGGGGTAGGAAGCACTGAAGATTGTCAAAAATAAGTAATTTTTTTTTTTTTGCTTTTGATGTGGGATTTCTAAATTGTGATCGCACAGATTATAGAATTATGTGTTCTATTTTTGTTCCATAATACTTTATCTTTTATCTCCTCTCTTTTTTCTTTCTTTCTCTTTTTACTGTTTTCTGTCATTAAGTATTTATCAAGAACATGCTTATTCATTCGGTCATACTTTCCCTATTCAGCTACACTGTAGCTTCTCCGCTGTCTTCTTCTGGTTGCTGGTACCAGACTCTGAGGCCTCCCAGGTCCTAGCAGCGGTGGCTCCAAAGATGGAGGGAACTGGGTTTCTGAAACCCTGTTAAGTGCTGAGGATGCAGTGGTGAAACTGGTCAGCAGGATGGCTGCTATCTCTGCCTTTGTGCAGTTTTTACGATTTTGTTCTGGTAGGTCCATAAAGTCCCAAGTACCTGCCATACTTATAATCTCCCTCTAGAAGAGGTTGTGCGAGGCAGTTCTTTCTTTTTTTTCTTTTTAAAGATTTTGTTTATTTATTTGACAGAGAGAGAGACAGGGAGAGCACAAGCAGGGGGAGTGGCAGGTAGAAGGAGAGGGAGAAGCAGACTCACCGTTGAGCAGGGAGTTCGTCGCAGGACTCTCTCCCAGGACCCTGGGGTCATGACCTGAGCTGCAGGCCGACTCCCAACCAACTGAGCCACTCAGGCGCCCCCAAGCAGTTCTTCCTTGAGAAAGTAGTTTTGCCTGGTAAACCACATTCATACAGTGGAGCCAGCTCTGTTTCCCTAGTGACAACCAAGCGGGTCAGGCAGCGGTGCCTGAGCCAGAGCTGCCCAGCAAGGATGGTAGAGTAGCAAGGGGAAGGGGATTTGTGCAGAAAGGAGCAGGCAGAACGGCCCCCTGAAAATCAGTAAGAGAATCTTGTTTAAAATGGAGTCACTAAGCCAGCAGGGGGAGCTCTCATACGCTAGCACTCATCAACTGCAGACCCAACAGGAAGAGAGGGACCTTGCTGGTGGATACTACTTTACTATCCAGGTGGGAGGGAGGAAGGCTTTCTAGCACAGTCCAGCCAACGAGAGACTGTCACAACTCAGCCAATGAAAAGCCACTACCCTTCACGTTCCCAGTTTACTTGAAAGGACTTGACGTTTATAACAGTGCCTGTGAACTTCCAATTTCCTCTATAGAAGAGCAGTCCTCTTTTGTTCTGGCTTGCCTACGTTTGCTTGTCCCAGTTTGTAATTCTCTGCTGTTCCCAGATAAACCCATATTTGCTGGTAAAATGACTGGCAGTTTATTTTTTAGCTTAAGAGCCATCCAAGGAATGGGAACAGAGGCCTGACTCAGTGTGGTCCCCAGAGTGAAGAGAGGGAAATGTTGAAGTTCTCCAATGGGTCTATGGTATGTTCTAGTATACTAAATCCTGGGAGCAGGATTTACCAAGGCAACAGTGAGAGTTGTCCCTCTTCTCAGTGTGGAAACAAAACCCGTTATCTGGTGGTTCTTAACTTTCTGGGGCTGCCGCTCAGAGGGCGGCCTGTTCTCCAGAAACGTGTGTTCGTCCCATCGGAGTGGAGAGGAGTGGCTCCCTGTAGCTGCTCGGCCAGGAATCATGCACTTAGGTGGGACTCTGACTAGTCACCACCGAATGGAACTGGAAGTGACGTGTGTCACTTGCTCACCAAGTTGGTTAAGAGGTGACTTTACCAAATTTTTTCTTTCCCCGGCATAGACGCTGAGGCTTTAGGGTTGGACGAATCACAGCTGGAAGGGGCCCGAGCTACTGAATCACCGAGGGGAGGAAAACCACCTGCTAACCAGGCACGGCTTCACTGGAATAGTTATGTGGGTGAGGAAGAAAACTGTGGAATTTGGGGGTTTACTTGTTACAGCATAACCTGACAGAATGGCATTCTTTCGAGTGCTAGTAATTCTGGCGGCACGCTCAGCAAGGTTCAGTCTCGCATGTGGGAATTACACAATCCTACCGATCAAGCTTCAGCATTGCGGTGCTGGGAGAGTCGAGCCAGCTTTCCGCCCTAGACTCTCTTGGATACTCAGGAGGCACAGTTCTCCCAGGTCTGGCAAATACAGACACCTTCTTTGTTTCTTCGTGTGTATCAAGTTGTGCCTGCAGCACACAGAAACTGCCTGCAGCCTAGCTCCACATGCTGTTTGCCCAGAAATTGTGTTACTGGTGTGAATCATAGTTGTAGCAAACGAAAATTTTATCTGTCAGTGAGGGAGCCCTGGTAAGGAGTCACCCAGTGTTCCACGACACTTCGGCTGGAAACCACAAATTTATAGCTGCCTGGTCAAGACTAGCTGCTGGCAATCTGGAAAATAAAACAACAAACCCCCAAACGTGGCTATACTAGTACACCCTAAACAGAGAAATGTATTTTATTAAACCTTGGACATTTAGGTTGTTACCAGTTTTTGTTTTTACTGCCATACATTATAACAGTATACAATTGGACTACTTTTGAATAAACCTCTTTGCCCACCTATTTATTTTCTCAGGATAGATTCCTATCTGAAATCTTTAAGGACAAGGAGGGCTTAGATTGTGTGGGGGTGGACAGGAGGGAAAAGCACGCGCCAGAGCAAGGAATTGTGGAGTAGTGTTTCTATCCCAGGAACTGCCCCAGTCCCGAGAGGCGATGCCTTTCCTGGGGCACCTGAGATACTCTCCTAAGGAGTTTGGAGCTTGTTTTTGAAGGTAACAGGGAGTCACTGAAGAATGTTAAAGGAATTTGAGTGGCTATCCCACTTGCCAGCTGCCAGGCTCTGGGTGGGCTATCACAGCACTGTGAACCCTTCTGGGTAAAGTACGGATAGACACCGATCTTCTGGGTTGTCAGAAAAAAACAAACCAGCGAGTGACCATGAGTGACCATGGTCTGCACAGCGACCCAGCTTCCATGTGGTCCCTTCCTCTGTGAACCAGAAGCTCTAGGGAGGCCAAGTAGGGCTGTTCCCGTGGCTCAAGGTCTGTGGTGTGTGATTTCGTCTTCCCTCCAGGGCACCGGAGGATTACATAGAGGCTATGTATTTGCTATGGTAACTTATCTTTTGGGGCAGGAAAAGCTGAAGGACTGTAGCTTGTGTCTTTCTCCCTTCCTTCCTTTTAAACACAGAACTCTTAGCTTGGGGTTGGAAACTCCCTGCTTCTTCTATAAGTGAGCTGCAAATTCTAATGATGATCTATCAGATATTCACTGAGCACTTTAAAATTTTATTTTATTTATTTATTTATTTATTTATTTATTTGTTTATTTTTTACTGAGCACCTTCCAATACCTGGTATGGTCTGGGTACTTCGGCTATGTCAGTGACCAAGACACAAATTTCCGAGGCCTTACATTCTAATGGGAAAGACAAAATACAAGTAAAGGGGAAACTAAACTAATATAAAAATTGTGGTAGGTTGTAATGAGGGCCATGATGGGACAAACACGAGTCTGAATGACAGAAAAATTGAAGGGGGTGTGTTTTAGGTAAAAAGTCAGGGAAGAGGGATGCCTGGGTGGCTCAGTGGGTTAAGCGTTTGCCTTCAGCACAGGTCATGATCCCAGGGTCCTGGGATCGAGTCCCGCATCGGGCTACCCGCTCAGCGGAGAGTCTGCTTCTCTCTCTGCTGCTCCTCCCCCCGCTTGTGCTCTCTCTCTCTCTGGCAAATAAATGAATAAAATCTTTAAAAAAAAAGTGGAAGAGTATACTGAAGACTTAGAGAACAAGGAGGTGCTACGGTTGCAAATAGAGCAGGGCTGGGAGGAAGCTTTCCCTGTGGACGGAAAAGCAAGTGCCGAGACCGGGAGGGGGGCAGGGGGATTGAAAAGCCATCCCTGGGCTTGTAGCATGGAGAGCAGAGGGGAGGGTGACAGGACAGAGGTAGAAGGCACCATCTGCTATCTCTAAACATGGTGGTGAAGAGCACAGACTTGAGGCGGATCCTATTTCTGGGCCTCTCATTGGCCGTGTGATTTCGCATATGTCACCTAACCTTTCCAAATTTTAGTTTTCTCATTTGGAAAAGGGACTTGATCTTAGTGCCTGCCTCACAGGGATGTTTTGAATATAAATGAGAAAATGCATGTGAATGCTTAGCTGAGTGCCTGGCACATTGTAAGTGCCACACTCATGTCAACCATAATTAATATCAAGTGGAGGTGGGTTAAGCTGGATGGGCCAGTATTGCTGCTGCAGGATTGCTTTGTGCCGTGGGCAGGTGAGTCTCTATGCCTTCTGTTTCCTCATCTATAAAATCCCTTAAATTCCTGTCCTGGGGGATAATTATTATGGGAATTATATGAGGTGATTTATGTGCAGTCATCCTGATGGTAGGAACCAGCCCCTTAAGGTCTTACAGTTATTATTAGTATTTTTTAAAAGATTTTATTTGAGAGAAGGAGAGCGAGCACAGAGGGAGAGGGAGAAGCAGACTCCCTGCTAAGCAGAGAACTGGACACAGGGCTCTATCCCAGAACCCCGAGATCATGACCTGAGCCAAAGGCAGATGCTTAATCCACTGAGACACCCAGGAGCCCCAGGTCTTAGAATTTAAAAGTATTTTCCTGGATATTCCAGTCTCTTAGTAAACACTCCAAAAGAGACAATCAAAACCTGAATGAAAATCTGTTATAAGTGAATCTGGGGCACCTGGTTGGCACCGTCGGTTAGGCATCCGAGTCTTGGTTTCGGCTTAGGTGGTGATCTTAGGGTTGTGAGATCCAGCCCCAAGTCAGGCTCCAGGCTCAGCGGAGTCTGCTTAACATTCTCTCTCTCTCTCCCTCTGCCCCTCCCCCTTTCTCTCTCTCTCTCTCTCTCTCAAATAAATAAAAAAATCTTAAAAAAAAAAAGTTTGTGAATCCATTTGTGTTATGGATTGGGGTGGCCAACAAAGAAAAATCTGGAAATTTTAGCTTTCCTTTTCCATTTTTCTTGTCACGAGAGACCCTGATTTCCCTGGTCTCTAGCAAGGAGGAAGCAAAAAAGACCCTGTACTTTGAGTTAAGTAATAGAGCACCAGCTTGTCTGAACCCCAAGAATGCTGGGTGCTGGGGCGAACTCTGCAGGGGAGGAGCTCCTTCTCAGCTCTAATCTGCCCGTCTCACATGCAGTTCCTTTTTCTTTACTAACACTTGAGAGCAAGTGGTGCTCCAGGCAGAAATTCTGGGGGCTCTGTGAAAACAAGTTGTTTAAGCCACAGAGACTGTGTGTTCGTTGGTGGTACTGGAATGTAGCTGGGGAGGGCTCAGACCTATGGGGCCCTGGTGAGTCAAACCCTTTGTGAAAAGCCAGCTGCTTAGGGGGCCCCTGAGTGGCACGGTCGGCTGAAAGTCCGACTCTTGGTTTCGGCTGGCTCAGGTCATGATTCCGGAGGGTAGTGATTTCCGGGTTGTGAGACAGAGCCCAGCCTCAGGCTCAGAGCTCAGCAAGCAGTCTGCTGAAGTTTCTCTCTCCCTGCCCCTCCCCCTGTGAGTGCTTTCTCTCTCTCTCTCAAATAAATACATAAATCTTTAAAAAAAAAGCCCCACAAAAGCCCAAAAGCTGGCTGCTTGGTCAGACTACGGACTCTGAGAAACAAACAGAGCTTCAGAGGGGAGGGGGGAGGGGGAATGGGATAGACTGGTGATGGGTAGTAAGGTGGGCACGTATTGCATGGTGCACTGGGTGCAACTAAGGAATCAGCAAATTTTACATCAAAAAATAAATAAAAAAAAAAAAAACAACTGATGCCTCGACAGCTAGCCCCGGGGTTTCCTGGCAATCCTGTTTCCGGGCTGGAAGCAAGGGGAAGCACAGTGGGGCGCCCGCAGGGATTCGCGCCGGGAGAGGGCGTGTCCTTGCTTCCTAGCTAATGCTGTGGGACCCTCTGGTGGCTGTGGCGTGAGTAGCACTGCTGTGGTGTTGGCTTTCTTCCGCGCGGCCTCAGGAGAATAAGGGGAAGGAAGCCTTGCTCAAGGCACCCCAGGAGTGAATATGGGGCTGGGGAGTTTACCCAGCTGGCTTGAGATGGAGGCTGTGATTTAGGTTGATACTCTGCCCTATTCGCCCCTGCCTTTGGTAGCGTTTCTCAGGGCTGGGGTTGTGGGAACAGTAATTTTCCATGTAAGGGAGGCAAAAAACCCAGAAAAACAAAAAAGAAACAAAAAGTGAAAGCTGAGATTTATTTTATTTTATTATTTTTAAAAAAGATGTTATTTATTTATCAGAGAGAGCAAGCACAAGCAGGGGGAGCGGCAGGCTCCCTGCTGAACAAGGAGCCCAATGTGAGACTCAATTCTAGGGCCCTGGGATCGTGACCCGAGCACACGGAGGCAGACGCTCAACTGACTGAGCCACTCAGGCGTCCGAAAATCGGGTTTTAGGTTAGAGTAGTGCTTGATGCCATAGTGACCAAAACCTCAAATAGGGCATGGAATTCAACCAGTTTTATTGGTTGGCTTTTAAGTAATTCATTCTAACTGTTTTGAGCAAAATATGTTGAAATCCGGAGTGCCTAGTTGTTGGAGAACATGCTTGCCGGTAATCAGTAGGGGCACCTTTGAGGTCTATTCTGGTCATATCGTAAGAAGAGAAATGCAATCCAAGTTTTGGTCAGTTGGTTAAGCTTCCACCTTTGGCTCAGGTCATGATCCCAGGGTCCTGGGATGGAGCCCCGCATCGGGCTCCTTGCTCAGCAGGGAGCCTGCTTCTCCCTCTGCCTGCTGCTCCTCCTGCTTGTGCTCTTTCTCTGACAAACAAACAAATAAATAAATCTTTTAACAAGTTGACATAATAGTTTTATAGTCTGCAATAGTCTGTTCTGTGTAGTCACCTCAAGAAGTATTTTGGATTGATTGTTATGATCATTATAAGCCACTGTGGTTTGCATATATCATCTCTAGTCTCCCAGACACCCTATATGATGGATGTTGAGTCTGTCTGCAGATGAGGAACAGAATCTCAGAGAGATTAAATAACTTACCTAAGGGCATATTATGGCCCTGTCAGAACCCCCACTAAGCCTAGTCTCAGAGCCTTGCTCTTGCCACCAGCCGGCTCTCCCTTTCTTTGGGTAGAGCAACAACGAGGACGGCTAGCTGCTTCAGAATATAACCAGAATCTAGGCAGTGTTCACGAATAGTTCTGATAGGAGGTCCTGTATGTGGTCAGTGTTGCACAAGTGTAGACAGTAAGACCAGTAGGATTCAGAATGGTAGCCTCCCTATTGGCTAGGACCCTTAGGAATAACTTCATGGGAGATGCAGGGTTTGAAGTGAGCCTTGAAGATTGGGTGCTGTCCCCTCTGACAAGCATTGATGTGGCACTTGGAACAATCAGAGAGGAGGGCAGTCCACAGGGTTAACAGGAATAGAACCACAGAGGGGTGAATGTCAGGACACATTTGGAGAAACAGTAAGTACAGCTGGAAAAAGGCTTGGGTTGGGGGAAGGACTAGCTTGAACTCCAGGCTAAAGATTTAAGTTGCAGACACAATTAAACCACAGAATAGCCAACTGGAGCAGGGAGAGTGGGAGCCAGGAGATGGTGGTGAGGATGATGCAGGCCTCAATTCGAATGACGGCGGTGACAGTGGGCAGGAGGGTGCAGATTTGAGAAAAATGTTCAGGAAGAATCTGTGGGGCTTCCCCACTGAGCTGGGGACCTGAGGAGGAGGAAGGAGCACAACCACCTGAAATTTTCCAGCCTGGGCACCTGTATCACTGTGATGCCTGCCAAACGCAGGGAGGAGACACTGGTTGGGGAGGAAGGTGCTGAACAAGGTGCTAGTGGGATTCCAGGTGGAAATTACCTACTTTTGATTAGTCTCAAATTGTTGGACCTACCCCTGGCATGGTGACTTGGGAGAGTGTGTAGACACTGGCTTTCCCAGTTGTCGCTGCACGGAGCCTGCTTCCCTGGACAGGGCCCCATGGCTTCCTGCACATGCTGGTGGTCAGGCTGAGTTCCTGGAAGGATGCCTGGTGCCCACAGAGGTTTTCCTGGCCAGGCTCAGCCCAGCGACGACAGCATCATACTGGGATTTGGAAAGCAGGACATAGCTGCTGGGCTAGGTGCTTCAGGGAATGCAGGGATGAAGGCAGTAATTCCTTGTCCTTGAGAGGAATTCGTGCTGCAGGGGAGGACACAGGCTGTGAGGGAAAACAGTGAAGGGAGATCAGAGGGTGGAAGTACTGGCTGATTGCAGAGCCAGGCACCCTCAAGGTTCTGGTCGGATGTCATTTCCATCATGAAGCCTCCCTGAATCCTCCCCCTACTGGGGCTGGATGTTGGTCTTCGGGCCTCCCTTAGCACCTCATGGCCCTTATCACAGGGTGTAGAAATTGTTTGTGTGGTTGCTTGTGTCCGTCAGGGCCTGTAGGTTCCTTGGGGACAGAGATTTGTCTTGGTGTATTGTGTCTTCTGAGCAGAATACGGAGGATGTTGGCGGGGAGTGCAAATCGCTGGTCAACACAGGCTGCTGAGGACAGCGGCTCTGGCTTGGAGCCACGCATCCTTCGCTTAAGAACCCGCTGGGACACCTGAGGATGGACTGCTGGGAAAGCCCCCACAGCCCTGCTCAGCTTGAGTGTGCCCACCTTCTCTTTGGGAAAAATCTGATTTAATATCTGTCACCTATTCTAGCAAATATGAGTTAAAGCCCTTCGTGTTTTAAAACACATTCATGCTTCTCAGCTTCATCTGTTCTTAAAAGTTAACGGTAGATGTGTCATCAAGGTCTATTAATGACAGAAAAACTTCCGGTATGAGACAGCTGTCCATCATCTTGACTCAACCCACGGTAACATTGTTTTTTCCTTGTTAATATTTAATGGTAGCAGCTGTGTGAAGTAGAAAGCGGATTAGAAAAATGAGGTTTGAATTCAGGTTTTCCCACCGATTAGCTTTGAGACCTAGGGCAAGTCACTTCACTTCTCTGAAGCTGTTCATTTTCAAAATGAGGATAACAATAACCAATATTTGGGAAACTCATTACATTTTATAGATCATTCTGGTATATTCATTCAGAAAGTTATTGAGTGCCAACTTTATGCCTGACACTATCTAGATGCTGTGGAAACAGAAATAAAGACATTGTCTCTGCCTTCGGGAATCCCAGTCTAGCAGGGCAGGCAGACAAAACAACACGTAAAGGTGAACAGCATCATGGCCGAGGTGCCCTTGGATGTTGCTGGAGAGCAGAGCAGAGAGCAGAGGTGGGGGAGACAGGGGAGGCTTCTTGCAGGGGGGGCCACTCAAGGGTAATCTGGAGGGGGAGTCTGAGCTACCCAGGTGAGGAAGGTGGGGGAGTGAGGGAGTAAGGAAGGGACACCTGGAGAAATAATAGGTAATCTGGAGGGTTCGGTGGTTATAAGCGGTGTGTGTTTGGAGGTTGCGGGAGATCAGGACATGGGATCCCTGAAGGGCCAGATCACAAACAGCCTCCAGTGCTGAGGGAAGAAACTTGAACTTTATTTTGAATACTGTAAGGAATGTTGAAAGTTCAATACTTATGTATGTCTTTCTGATGACGAAAGTGATCTGTATCCATTGATAGCAAAATGGAAAATACAGAAATATAAAGAAAAGGAGGAGCATCCAGAGGTAACCATTGATCATGTTTTGGAAAATATAGTCGATGAAGGTATGTGGACATGTCTGTTAAGCCCTGGCTACTTAAAGTGTGGTCCATGGATCTGCAGCTGTGGCGGCCCTGGGGAGCTTGTTAGAAAGGCAGAAACTCGGGCTGTGCCCCAGGCCCAGGGAATCAGAACCTGCAGCAGGAGTGGGGGCAAAGGTGTGTGGCAGTGTGTTCGCAAGTGCTTCTTGGTGGTGCAGGAGTTCAGAGGAGAGGGAGAGCCATGCTGATCAGAATGGGTGTGGGCTTTGGAAGACATGAGAACTGAGGTGAAGTCTGTAGAATTTGTGGGATTAGGCCACACAGAGAGGAAAGGAACGATGGATGGCGTAGCGGTGAAGATAGGATTTTGGAAAGTATTAGGGATCTCTGGAGAAACAGAAGCAAGAGGGGGTTTGTTGTAGAAACCTGCTCAAGAGGTGACGGAGACTGAGCAGTCCCACTACCTGCTGTCTGCTAGCTGGGGAACCAGGAGAGCTGGTGGTATAGTTCAGTACAAGTCCAAAGGCCTGAGAATCTGGAGGGCTGATGGTGTAAGGCCCCTTCTGAATCTGAAAGCTCAAGAAGCAGGTGTCGGTGTCCAAGGGCAGGAGACGATGGGGGTTTTGGTTCAAGCAGAAAGAGGACACATTCTCCCCTCCTCTGCCTTTTTGTTCTATTTGGGATCTCAACAGATTAGATGATGCCGACCCACGGTGGGAAGGACCATTTGCTTTACTCAGTCTCTCAATTCTAATGTGAATCTCTTCTGAAAATACACTCACAGACACCCAGAAATCATGTATTACCAGCTGTCTGGGCATCCCTTTCCCAAGTCAAGTTGACACATAGTATTAACCATCACCTGGAGTCAGGCCAACCTGGCCTTGTCTCTTCACTATTTGCTGTGAGACTTGGGACAAGTTCTGATGCTCTCTGTACCTTAGTTTCCACCTCTGTAAAATAGGCAATAATAATTGAGCTTATAGGATTATTAAAGGAATAAATAGGTAATGTATGTAAAACTTAGTGTATGGCATGTAGTAAGTACTCCATGAGTTACTAGCTATCACCATTATTACTACCAATATTAACAGTGAGGTACAACACTTAGGACATAGAAGACACTCAATAAATTTAAGTTGAATTATGTCAAATTTGAATTCCATGTGAAGGGAGAAATATCAAAGGTGCAGGGGCGCCTGGGTGGCGCAGTCGTTAAGCGTCTGCCTTCGGCTCAGGGCATGATCCCAGCGTTATGGGATCAAGCCCCACATCAGGCTCCTCTGCTATGAGCCTGCTTCTTCCTCTCCCACTCCCCCTGCTTGTGTTCCCTCTCTCGCTGGCTGTCTCTATCTCTTCAAATAAATGAAAATAAAATCTTTAAAAAAAAAAAAGGTGCAGAGCCAGTGGAGGTCCAGCCAGGTTGAGGAGGATGTGAAAATATAGACCAGCATGGAGTCTGGCTGAAGCATTACTGGTTAGACTTTCACCAGTGGGAGAGATTATAGGGACATAAGAGGAGATGGTTAAAGACTGAGTCTGGCAATGACCACAGTTAAGGCACAGGGAGAAGAGCTGGCAAAGGAAACGAAGAGTGAGAGGCATTACTAGAAGTAAGAAGGGGGTCCTTGAAGAAAGGTCTGGTGCAGGAAATGTACAAGATGAGCCAGGAACACCTTAGACCAGAAAGCAAGGATGTTATCCAAGACTACCGGAGTCATGCCAAAAGGGACCCAACTCAAAGGAGCTCCCATGGGCTAAACAGGTAATAATATGAGCATCAAGAACATGACTGGAACACACTAAATATGCTTAAATCCATGAGTTAATAATGAAACTAAATAACAAAATGATCTCATTGCTCACTTTTAAAGAATGCTGGGTAATGATTCTGCAACCAACTACAATCTGTGGGGTTTTTTCTCCCACACCACCAAGGAATTCTCTGACACTAGCTGGGTGTTGTACAATTTAGCTGAGTTCTGACCCTGTCTCCTTGGAGGTGGCATGGGACCCACAGGTCAATGGCTCAGTCCTACAAGATTGCCCATCCGCCAACTTCAGAGCCAATTGTAAGTCCAGGGGGCCACCTGTGCTTCTGGCCAACTGGCTGGAGATTGGAAGTTCCAACAGCCCCCTCCCCAGGTTCAATTAATTTGCTAGAGTGGCTCACAGAACTCAGAGGAACATTTTACTTACTAGATTACTGGTTTATTATAAAAGGATGTAAATCAGGAACAGCCAGATGGCAGAGACGCATCCAGCAAAATATGTGGGAAGAGGCTCAGAGCTTCCATGCTCTCTGGGAGGGTCACTTTCCCTGCATCTGCACGTGTTCAACAACCCAGAAGCTCTCTGAACTCTGTCTTTCCGGGGTTTTGTGGAGGTTTCACTACATAGGCATGATTGATGAACTCATTGGCCATTGGTGACTGGACTCAGTCTGTAGCCCCTGCCCCATCCCTGGAGGTCAGGGGTCTGCGCTGAAAGTTCCAGTTGGTCAGTCACACGGTTGGTTCCCCTGGTAACCGGTCCCATCCTCAGGAGCTTTCCAAAAGTCTCCTCAGTTCCGCGACAGAAGACTAATTCCAAGAGTTTAAGGAGCTCTGTGCCAGAAATAGGGACAAAGACCAAGCACATATTTCTCATTGTAAATCACAGTATCACACTTGGGAACCAACTGCTACTTTGAAAACTGGTAACTAAAGGGGAAGAATCCAGATTTACCCTGCTCTTCCTATGTAAACTCTTCTTTAGGATAACCAAATAGTTGATGAAGAGTTTCTCTTTTTAAAAGCATCATAACTAAAAATGAATAGAATAAAACTGTTTTGATTTTGCAACTCCTAGTGAAATAATGGGTTGGGATAATAAGCAGCAGTGAACATTGGTGACCTCACAAAAGGAGAAGCAAACAGATGCTCTGAGAATCCTGATGAAAGCACACATCGGCTCAGAAGTATTCTTAGCCAAAAACTCGCACCTGAGTCTGATCAAGCTTCAGATCTAATTCTAATTTTTAGAAAGTATAGAAGAGGAGGAAGGCATTAAACATGAACACAGGACTATATTAGCAAGAGACTATGAGAAATCTTACAAGACAACTGAACTTGTTTCTTCAATAAATAAATAGCAAGGGACAGGGAGGAAAGAGGAGAGAGAGACTGCAGAGTAAGAGAGCTGTAAGATACGTATCAATCACTTGCACTAAGGAGACCTTATTTTATTCTATTTTGTGCAAACAAACTAAGAAAATACCTTTATGATATGGTTGGGGGACATTTGAACATTATATTATGGAATTTTTGTTACTTTTTAATGTATATATTGATTGTATATATATGTAAAGATTTTATTTATTTATTTGGGAGAGAGTGAGCTAGAGAGAGAGAGTGAGAGAGAGCACACAAACTGGGGTGGTGAGGGGAGGCAGAGGGAGAGAGAGCAGCAGACTCCCTGTGGAGCAGAGAGCCAGATGTGGGGCTCGATCCCAGGACCCTGGGATCAGGATCCGAGTCAAAGGCAGACACTGAACTGACTGAGCCACCCAGGCGCCCCACCTAGCATTCTCTTTTTAAGGGCACTCTCACGCTCATTATTTCCCTCCAGTCTTACCACAACACCGTAGGAAGATAGGGTAGGTGGTGTCATCTCTGCTTTCCCACTAAAGAGGGAGAGACTTGGAGAACTTGCTCAAGGTCACACAGTTGTCTGAGACCAGACTCTGCATGTTCTGAGACCGGGGGAAGCAGACCGCGTGGTGCGGGCAGAATCCAGGGAGGGGCTGTTTTCCAGGGACATGGAAGCAGTCACCAGTGTCCAACAGTGCTGTGAGTAGAGGACTGGAAAGGTGTAGAGGCTGCTCCCAGATTTGCTAATACAGTAAGGACTTGTCTGACCCTGGGGCAAGCAATTTGAGCCATAGGGAGGAGAAAGCAGCCGGATTGTGAGGGGGTTAAGTTTAGTGGGGGGAACGGGGGGCAGGTGATTTAGCACTTATGAAGCAACCCCTGCTGCCTGGTTGTTATTAATTTGCACCTTCCCCGACTTTCATATTTGGTTTTCTTCGTCTGCCAAAAGTTAATCTCCTGTGGACTGGACTTGCAACGTTCCTATGTCATTGTCTTTGTTTTGCATTCCTCCCAGAAGCACTGGTGACTTTGCAGATTATGGTTAATGTAGTGTTGACACTGAGCTGCTGTGGGCTTAAAATACGAATCTGGTAACAGAAACACCTCTCTCTGGGGAGGTCAAGTTCTCAGCCGAGAGAGGTGGGGCTTGGGCTCCAGATTACCATTGTTTCACAGCCTGTGCTCACAGGGGGCTCAGAGCACTCAGAACGTATTTTCCAGCCAGTGCAGACTTGTCTTTCCTTCCCAGAGTTTTCTTTGTTGACTGCAGTTTTGTGGGAATGCTTTCAGCAGTAGCTGGGGGAGATTTAAGAGATTAGAGAGGGCAGAGAAACAAAGCATGAATTATCACGATCCCAGCACAGGTGTGGTCCTCACTGTATTTCTGACTGAACTCCCGGTACACCTTTCACCAGGTTCATGGGCAGTACAATAGGGTTGTTGTGAGGTAGGCAAGGCGGTGGGGCACCACGGTCTTCTTGAGGCGTAGCTAAGGGGGGAAAGTGTCTCTCCCCCCAAACTGGAGCTGGGCCATGAATTGTTGTGGAATGCCCAGTCTGACCATCTTTATATATTTGCATGACTATATATTTCATTTATAGAAGTTCACTTTGGTTCTGTTTTTCCCTTTATGTATTTCTGTTTCTGTTTTATGTGTCCTATTTCTTGCTTTGTTAATTTTTTTTAAGTAGGCTCCACGCCCAGTGTGGAGCCCAACACAAAGCTTGAACTCTTGACGCTGAGATCCTGAGATGGAGACCTGAGCTGAAATCAAAAGGCGAACACTTAGCTGACTGAGCCACCCAGACACCCCTATTTATTTGAACATTTTAAACATACTCATGTTAATGTCCTGTCCAGATTGCTCGCTCTCTCTCATTACTCAGGTGCCAAGTCCCTCCTTTGTCTCATAAGCTAATGGTCCCTCATGTGCAATGTAATGTTTGTCTGTAAGCCCATTTTAGCAGGATTTATCTTCTGTAGAAATTCTCCAAATGGCTGGGCTGTCGTCATGAGGTGGTTTGTAGTTGTCTAGGATTTTATGGTGTTTATTGCTCTGGAGCGCTTTTTAGTCTCAGCCTGGGGATTTGGTACCAGGGAGCCCTGTGGGTGTGAGCCCCATGGCTTCAGGAAGCACAGCTGTGGTGCTCTGATTTCTCTCTCATGAGAGACCCCAGGGCTCATTCTGAGTGCAGTCCAGGATGGTAGGCTTTTTTCCAGACTCCGCAGGGACGGTGCAACTCTTCAGTGGTTGTCTCCTTTAGCTAAGTGCTCAGTTCCTGTTCTCCACTACAGCCCTGGGTCCATGGCCTCAGCTCTGGTGTACAGTTACCGCTCTGCATTCCCACTTTGATTTCAGTACCTGGCTATTTCTCTTTCTGTCTTTCATTTTTTTAAATGTCTTTTTATTATATTGTTAGTCACCATACAGTGCATCCCTGGTTTTTGATGTAAAGTTCGATGATTCATTAGTTGTGTATAACACCCAGTGCACCATGCAATACGTGCTCCTTACTACCCATCACCAGCCTATCCCATTCCCCCTCCCCCCTCCCCTCTGAAGTCTTCAGTTTGTTTCTCAGAGTCCATAGTCTCTCATGCTTCATTCCTCTGTCTGATTACCCCCCTTTCATTATCCCTTTCTTCCCCTACCGATCATCCTAGTTCTTATGTTCCATAGATGAGAGAAATCATATGATAATTGTCTTTCTCTGCTTGACTTATTTCGCTTAGCATTATCTCCTCAGTCCCGTCCATGTTGCAGCAAATGTTGAGAAATCGTTCTTTTTGATAGCTGAGTAATATTCCATTGTATATATGGACCACAGCTTCTTAATCCAGTCATCTGTTGAAGGGCATCTCGGCTCCTTCCATGATTTGGCTATTGTGGACAATGCAGCTATCAACATTGGGGTGCATATGGCCCTTCTCTTCACTACGTCTGTATCTTTGGGGGTAAATACCCACTTGTGCAATGGCTGGATCATAGGGTAGCTCAATTTTTAACTTTTTAAGGGACCTCCACACTGTTTTCCAGAGTGGCTGTACCAACTTGCATTCCCACCAACAATGTAGGAGGGATCCCCTTTCTCCACATCCTCTCCAACAATTGTTGTTTCTTGCCTTGTCTATCTTTGCCATTCTAACTGGCGTAAGGTGGTATCTCAGTGTGGTTTTGATTTGAATTTCCCTGATGGCTAATGATTTTGAACATTTTTTCATGTGTCTGTTAGCCATTTGTATGTCTTCATTGGAAAAGTGTCTGTTCATATCTTCTGCCCATTTTATGATTTGTTTATTTGTTTCTCGTGTATTGAGTTTGAGAAGTTCTTTGTAGATCTTGGATACCAGTCCTTTATCTGTGGTGTCCTTTGCAAATATATTCTCCCATTCCGTGGGCTGTCTCTTAGTTTTTTTGACTGTTTCCTTGGCTGTGCAGAAGCTCTTTATCCTGATAAAGTCCCATAAGTTCATTTTATCTTTTATTTCTCTTGCCTTTGGAGATGTGTCGTGAAAAAGGTTGCTCTGGCCGATGTCATAGAAGTTGTTGCCTATGTTCTCCTCTAGAATTTTGATGGATTCCTATCCCACATCGAGGTCTTTCATCCATTTGGAGTTTATCTTTGTGTATAGTGTGAGAGAGTGGTCAAGTTTCATTCTTTTGCATGTAGCTGTCCAATTTTCCCAGCACCATTTATTGAAGAGACTGTCTTTTTTCCACCGGATGTTTTTTCCTGCTTTATCAAAGATTAGTTGCCCAAAGAGCCGAGGGTCCATTTCTGGGTTCTCTATTCTGTTCCATTGGTCGATGTGTCTGTTTTTGTGCCAGTACCATGCTGTCTTTGTGATCACAGCTTTGTAGTACAGCTCGAAATCCGGCATTGTGATGCCCCCAGCTTTATTTTTCCTTTTCAACATTTCCTTGGCGATTCGGGGCCTTTTCTGGTTCCATACAAATTCAAGGACTAGTTGTTCCAGTTCCTTGAAAAATGTCATCGGTGTTTTGATTGGGATAGCATTGAAAGTGTAGATTGCTCTGGGTAGCATGGACATTTTAACTATGTTAATTCTTCCAATCCATGAGCATGGAATATTTTTCCATCTTTTTATGTCTTCCTCAATATCTTTCAAAAGTGATCTATAGTTTCTAGCATATAGGTCCTTTACGTCTCTGGTTAAGTTAATTCCAAGGTAACGCATGGTTTTTGGTGTTATTGTAAATGGGATGGATTCCCTAATTTCTCTTTCTTCAGTCTCGTTATTCGTGTATAGAAATGCAACTGATTTCTGGGCATTGATTTTGTATCCTGCCACCTTACTGAATTGTTCTATAACTTCTAATAGTTTGGGAGTGGATTCCTTTGGGTTTTCCATATAGAGTATCATGTCATCTGCAAAGAGAGACAGTTTGACTTCTTCTTTGCCGATTTGGATACCTTTGATCCCTTTTTGTCTTCTGATTGCTGTTGCAAGGACTTCTAGTACTATGTTGAATAATAGTGGCGAGAGTGGGCATCCTTGTCGTGTTCCTGATCTTAAGGGAAAGGCTTCCAGCTTTTCCCCATTGAGAATAATGCTTGCAGTAGGCTTTTCATAGATGGCTTTTATGAGATTGAGAAATGTACCCTCTATTCCTACACTCTGAAGGGTTTTAATCAGGAAAGGATGCTGTATTTTGTCAAATGCTTTTTCTGCATCAATTGAGAGGATCATATGGTTCTTGAGTCTTTTCTTGTTGATATGATGTATCACATTGATTGATTTGCGAGTGTTGAACCATGCTTGCATCCCAGGTATGAATCCCACTTGGTCATGATGGATAATCCTTTTAATGTACTGTTGGATTCTATTAGCAAGGATCTTGTTGAGGATTTTGGCATCCATATTCATTAGAGAAATCGGTCTGTAATTCTCCTTTTTGAGGGGGTCTTTGCCTGGTTTGGGGATCAAGGTAATATTAGCCTCATAGAATGAGTTTGGTAGCTTTCCTTCTGTTTCTATTTTTTGAAATAGCTTTAGGAGAATAGGTATTATTTCTTCTTTGAATGTTTGGTAGAATTCCCCAGGAAAACCGTCTGGGCCTGGAGTTTTATTATTTGGAAGGTTGTTTATCACTGACTCAATTTCTTCATAGTTAATTGGCCTATTTAAGAAATCTATTTCTTCCTGTTTCAGTCTTGGTAGTTTATAGGTTTCCAGGAAGGCCTCCATCTCTTCCAGATTGTTTAGTTTTTTGGCATATAGCTGTTGATAAAAGTTTCTAATAATCCTTGCAATTTCAATGGTGCTGGTCGTGACCTCTCCCTTTTCAGTCAT
>NC_048219.1:89045243-89048277 GCF_002007445.2 Ailuropoda melanoleuca
TTTCTGATAGCTGAGTAATATTCCATTGTATATATGGACCACAGCTTCTTAATCCAGTCATCTGTTGAAGGGCATCTCGGCTCCTTCCATGATTTGGCTATTGTGGACAATGCAGCTATGAACATTGGGGTGCATATGGCCCTTCTCTTTACTACGTCTGTATCTTTGGGGTAAACACCCAGTAGTGCAATGGCTGGGTCATAGGGTAGTTCAATTTTTAACTTTTTAAGGGACCTCCACACTGTTTTCCAGAGTGGCTGTACCAACTTGCATTCCCACCAACAATGTAGGAGGGATCCCCTTTCTCCACATCCTCTCCAACAATTGTTGTTTCTTGCCTTGTCTATCTTTGCCATTCTAACTGGCGTAAGGTGGTATCTCAGTGTGGTTTTGATTTGAATTTCCCTGATGGCTAATGATTTTGAACATTTTTTCATGTGTCTGTTAGCCATTTGTATGTCTTCATTGGAAAAGTGTCTGTTCATATCTTCTGCCCATTTTATGATTTGTTTATTTGTTTCTCGTGTATTGAGTTTGAGAAGTTCTTTGTAGATCTTGGATACCAGTCCTTTATCTGTGGTGTCCTTTGCAAATATATTCTCCCATTCCGTGGGCTGTCTCTTAGTTTTTTTGACTGTTTCCTTGGCTGTGCAGAAGCTCTTTATCCTGATAAAGTCCCATAAGTTCATTTTATCTTTTATTTCTCTTGCCTTTGGAGATGTGTCGTGAAAAAGGTTGCTCTGGCCGATGTCATAGAAGTTGTTGCCTATGTTCTCCTCTAGAATTTTGATGGATTCCTGTCTCACATTGAGGTCTTTCATCCATTTGGAGTTTATTTTTGTGTATGGTGTGAGAGAGTGGTCAAGTTTCATTCTTTTGCATGTAGCTGTCCAATTTTCCCAGCACCATTTATTGAAGAGACTGTCTTTTTTCCACCGGATGTTTTTTCCTGCTTTATCAAAGATTAGTTGCCCAAAGAGCCGAGGGTCCATTTCTGGGTTCTCTATTCTGTTCCATTGGTCGATGTGTCTGTTTTTGTGCCAGTACCATGCTGTCTTTGTGATCACAGCTTTGTAGTACAGCTCGAAATCCGGCATTGTGATGCCCCCAGCTTTGTTTTTCCTTTTCAACAGTTCCTTGGAGATTCGGGGCCTTTTCTGGTTCCATACAAATTTAAGGACTATTTGTTCCAGTTCCTTGAAAAATGTCATCGGTATTTTGGTTGGGATAGCATTGAAAGTGTAGATTGCTCTGGTAGCATGGACATTTTAGCTATGTTAATTCTTCCAACCCATGAGCATGGAATATTTTCCCATCTTTTTGTGTCTTCCTCAATGTCTTTCAAGAGTGATTTATAGTTTCTAGAATATAGAGATTCTATATTCTCATTAACACTTTCGTTAATACTTTTTTCAAGTCTACACATCATCTTGACCATTGTTACTCTGAATTCCATTTCTGATAATTTGGTTATATCCATATCCATTAGTTCTGTGGCAGATGCCACAGACTCATTGTCTTTTCTTTGCTGGGGGGGATTTCTCCTCGTCATTCTGATGAGGAGAGGTTGCGGGGTTGTCCAGAGCCCAAATTATTGACCGGGACCCAGGTAGTGCGCACTTGTTTTATAGGGATCTTAGGGATGTGGGCTTCTTGAGTTTTCAGCCTGCCTTCTGGGGGAGGGGCCTGCCGCGCCGATACTCAGGCTACCCTGTTTGGGTAGAGTCTCCGTGTCCCCTGCGAGGCGTGATGGGGATGGGCACACTGTAAGCCAGTATTTCCAGGCTTTCATTCTCTGGCGGCTTTCCCTGGCGGTCTGCTGTGCCTCTTCTTAGAGTCAGAGCAGCAGTGGCCGAATCCCAGTCTGTCTCAGAACAGAGGGATCACGGACCGTTCTCCACTGATGTTCTGGCCACTTTAACTCTGTTTCTGTTGGTGTTGCTGAACCCTGCAGCATCCTGGGATGTGGGCCCCACACCCGGCGTCCCAGCCCTCACTTCCAGGGCCGGCATGTCTCTGTCCTTTGTGTTTCTAACCCCGCCAGCTGCCAGCCACCTCCGTGCGCTCCCGGAGCTCCCGGTCTCAGTCTAGTTCCAGTGATCACTCCGGAGCCCCGGTTTTCAGTCTGGTGGCGCGCATTCCCCCACTCACGGTCACCATCTGTTTTCTTGCGGGTGCCGGTCCGCGAGTCCGGCCACTCCCCGTGCAGGTGGCTCCCGCTTCCCGGGCCCGAACGCAGCGGCTCCCTCCCCCTTCTGTTTATCTTCCGATATCTGTGCGCGGTTTCGCGGCTCCCCACTTCGTACCTCAATACTCAGCACTGGATATGTTCATTTGTAGAGATCCAGATGTGTCTTCCTGCGTCTCAGGCTGATTCCGTGGATGTTCAGGCTGGTCTGGTACCTATCCAGCTCGACTCAGGGGACTGGCTGAAAAAGGGGTCCCCTACTCCTCCGCCATCTTAACTCCTCCCCTCTCTTTCTGTTTCGATTGAGCAAGTATATAAACTTTTTAGGAGGCGGGGTTTCCATTTTATCTAGCAGTGTTTGTAGTAGGAAAGGGGCTTGCTGTACTGCAAGTACTGCTGTACTTCCTTCTTTTTTTTTTTTTTTTTCAGAGAGAGAGGAACAAGCAGACTCCATGCTGAGCACAGAGCCTGACTCAGGGTTCGATCCCACAACCCTGAGATATGACCTGAGCTGAAATCAGGAGTTGTATGATTAACTGACTGAGCCACCCAGACACCCCTCCATCTTCATTCTTCTTCTTCTTTAAGATTTTATTTATTTGAGAGAGAGAACAAGTGCGGAGGAGAGGGAGAAGAAGGCTCCCTGACAAGGAGGGAGCCTCATGTGGTGCTTGATCCCAGGACCCTGAGATCATGACCCAAGCTGAAGGTAGACGTTTAACTGACTGAGCCACCCAGGTGCTCCTCCGTCTTCATTCTTTTTTTTTTTTTTTTAAGGATTTTATTTATTTATTCGACAGAGATAGAGACAGCCAGTGAGAGAGGGAACACAAGCAGGGGGAGGGG
>NC_048219.1:89048318-89048682 GCF_002007445.2 Ailuropoda melanoleuca
GAGCCTGATGTGGGGCTCGATCCCAGAATGCCGGGATCACGCCCTGAGCTGAAGGCAGACGCTTAACCGCTGTGCCACCCAGGTGCCCCTCTCCATCTTCATTCTTGACAGAAGTCCTAGCTAGCATCATGGCCCAAATCTTCATCAAAAGGGATGGATTTTGGCTTATTTTTTTCTTTTTTTTCGTTAACAAAAAGAATCAGCATTCAATTTGGCAATGATTTCTTGGATATGACAACAGAATCACAGGCAATAAAAGAAAAAATAAATAAATTAGATTTCATCAAAATTAAAAACTTTTGTGCATCAAGGGACATTATCAATTATATATATTATATATAAAACATATATATATATATATATA
>NC_048219.1:89053237-89092727 GCF_002007445.2 Ailuropoda melanoleuca
GCCGGGATCACGCCCTGAGCTGAAGGCAGACGCTTAACCGCTGTGCCACCCAGGTGCCCCTCTCCATCTTCATTCTTGACAGAAGTCCTAGCTAGCATCATGGCCCAAATCTTCATCAAAAGGGATGGATTTTGGCTTATTTTTTTCTTTTTTTTCGTTAACAAAAAGAATCAGCATTCAATTTGGCAATGATTTCTTGGATATGACAACAGAATCACAGGCAATAAAAGAAAAAATAAATAAATTAGATTTCATCAAAATTAAAAACTTTTGTGCATCAAGGGACATTATCAATTATATATATTATATATAAAACATATATATATATATATATATAAACTATATACTTCAATAAAGCTGAAAAAAATTGGCAAAGGAGTCAAATAGATTTTTCCAATGAAGACATATAAGTGGCCAAGAATTACATGAAAATATGTGCAACATTACTAATTATTAGGGAAATGCAGATCAAAACAACGAGATATCACTTCATGTCCATTAGGATGACTGTTACTTAAAAAACAGAAAAATAAGTGTTGGTGAGAATATGGAGAAATTGGAACCTTTGTGCATTGCTGGTGAGCATGTAAAATGGTGCAACTGCTATGGAAAATAGTATGGTGGTTCCAAAAAAATACAGCAATTCTACTTCTGGATATGTACCTGAAGGAATTGAAAATGGGGACTTGAGCAGATATTTGTATACCCATGTTCATAGCGGCACTATTCACAGTAACCAAAAGGTGGAAACGATCAAGTGTCCATTGATGGATGAATGGATACACAAAATGAGGCATGCACACACAATGGAATGTTATTCAGCCCTGAAGAGGAAGGAAGTTCTGACATATACCACAACATGGATGAACCTTAAGGACATCATGCTACGTGAAATAAGCCAGTTAGAAAAGGACAAATATTACATGATTTCGCTTATATGAGGTACCTGCAGAAGTCAGATTCACAGAGATGGAAAGTAGAATGTTGGTTGCCAGGAATGGGAGAAGGGGGGAATGAGATATTATTTAATGTGCACAGAGTTTTAGCTGAAGAAAATGAAAAGGTTCTGGAGAAGGATGGTAGTGATGGTTGCACAATAATGCGAATGTATGTATTTAATGCTTCTCAACTGTGTATTTAAAAATGGTTACAATGGGGGCGCCTGGGTGGCTCAGTCGATTAAGCCTCTGACTCTTGGTTTCAGCTCAGGTCATGACCTCATGGGTTGTGAGATTGAGCTCTGCGCTCAGCGTGGAGTCTGCTTGAAGATTCTCTCCCTCTGCCCCTCCCCCCAATCATATGTATACATTCTCTCTCTCAAAAATTAATAAATCTTTTAAAAATGGTTAAAATGTTAAATTTCATGTTATGTATATTTAACCACAATAAAAAGAAAAAATATTTCAATAAATTAAGTATATTTACTAAAAAAACCCTATGTGCATTAGTGTTGGTAGTTTACCCTCTGCCACTTTCTGTGGCAGCAGTAACTACATGGTAGGGAATACTGATCTCGCCCTCCTGCAATGTGTGGATACTCTCCCTGTCCCTCCATATTCACCTTCTATGCTTCTCTGCCCTGCTCAGCCTTCCCGCTGGGTTGTCCTATGGGAAGCACTGGGAGCAGACCAGAAGGTGGGAAGAGAGGGAAATTGGTATTTATTCCCTTGGCTCCCTCCTGCCTCCTGTGGTCTGACAATGGCTTCATTTCTATATCTAAAGCCACAGCATCTGTGAGGGACCCTTTCTCTTGCCTGTGGCTCTCGCTGGCTTCCAGGAGCTGCTCCCTTGCCTCGTCCAGTCAGGCCTAGTGATGGAAACAGCTTCCTGGTTTTGCTAGTCCCTGGCGCTTTGCTTCTTGTTTATCTTATCCCCACCCACACCTCTATAATAGTTTCTTCATTAAACTTTCTTCAGTGACCCTTTAAGTGTGCATGTGTTTTCTGTGGGGACCTTGACTGATCCAGTGCCCTAAATCTGATTTTATGGCATTATCTATTTTTTCAGATCTACTGCAGTAGTTCCCCCTTATCTGTGGGGGATATATTCCAAAACCCACAGTGGATACTGAAACCATGAATAGTACCAAATCCTATATATGCTATGTTTTTTCCTAACATACATATCTTTTTAGTTTAATTTAATTTAATTTATTTATTTGAGAGAGAGAGAGAGAGCAAGCACAAGCAGGGGGAGTGGCAGATGCCCTACTGAGCAGGGAGCCCGAGGTGGGACTCAATCCCAGGACCCTGGGATCCTGACCTGAGCCAAAGGCAGACGCTTAACCGACTGAGCCACCCAGATGCCCCCATACATATCTTTGATAAAGCTTAATTTATAAATTAGGCACAGTAAGATATTAACAACAATGACTAATAATAAAACAGAGCAATTATAACAATATACTGTAATAAAAGTTATGCGAGTGTGATCTTTCAAAATATCTTATTGTACTGTACTCACCCTTCTTGTGATGATGTGAGATGATAAACGCCTGCATGATGAGATGAAGTGAGGTAATGGGCACCGTGACCTAGTGCTGGGCTGCTGTTGACCTTCTAATGTTATGTCCAAGGGGCATCATTGGCTTCTGGTTGGCCACAGGTAACTGAAGCTATGGATAAAGGGGGCTACTGTATATGCTGGGCATCACGTTTAGTACTAGTGATGTCAAGATGCATTTAACAAGGTCCCTGCTCTTGAATTCAAAGTCAAGTCAGGGAAGACAGACAAGTATAAGCACATTGCAATACAGAGCGGTAAGTACTATGAGAGAGGAAGAACAGAGTGCTGTGGGAGCATAGAATAAGAACATTAAAACCAGTCTTGGGTGTGGGTGGGAGAAAGACGACACTTGTGCTGCTGTAGGGGACAAGCAGGACGAGGTGGAAAGGGGGCAGTGGGCTTTCAGGGCAACAAGAAGAGGTTATGAAGGCACAGAAGCACAAACTTGGCTGTCAGTTCAGGAGTGTTTGGCAAGGCTAGGGAAAAGTGGTCATGGTGAGAGCAGGAAATAAGATTGGAGTGTGGCAGGGATTGGACCATGAGGACTCTGGAGTGTCCCAAGTTGAGTCTGGTTTCTATCCTGCATGTTGAGAGGAACCAATGTCATTTTACCATGGGAGTGACACCATCAAGTCCGCTTTTAAAACCCCTTTGGTCACAGGGTGGAGAAAGGAGTGGAAGAGGTCAAACTGGGGACAGGGAGAAGAGTAAGAGAGTTTATTGCAAAATAGTGTCTTTTTGGAAGGGGAGGGACCAATTTATTAAAAGAAGTCAGTTCAAATGAGTATTCATAAAAGTAACAATATTTCAAATATTTACTTAAAACATGTATGTTTACCAAAATTTTGCTATATTACCTTTCTTGTGTAAATTACATTCATGATGATTTTTTTCTTTTTGTTTTTGAAGATTTATTAATTTTTTAAAAAGATTTTATTTATTTATTTGACACAGAGAGAGAGACAGTCAGCAAGAGAGGGAACACATGCAGGGGGAGTGGGAGAGGAAGAAGCAGGCTCCTAGTGCTCCCAGCAGAGCAGGGAGCCTGATGTGGGGCTCGATCCCAGGACTCTGGGATCACGCCCTGAGCCGAAGGCAGACGCTTAACGACTGAGCCACCCAGGCGCCCCTGAAGATTTATTAATTTTGGAGAGAGAGAGAGAGAGTGCGCGCATGCACATGCATTGCAAGTGTGAGTGGGGAGAGGAGTAGAGGGAGAGAATCTTTGAGCAGATCCCTCACTGAGCATGGAGCCCTACATGAAGCTCCATCCCACGACCATGAGATCACAACCTGAGCCAAAACCAAGAGTCAGACGCTAAACCCACAGAGCAACCCAGGCGTCCCTAGGTTTTTGTTGTTGTTTTTTTAGTGGAGAATTTAAAGATAGTTGTGGGACAATCTGAGTGAAAGATGCTTCTAGATTTTTACCAGTTTTTTTCCCTCATTTGTTTATGGTTGTCTCAGATACACTACATCAACTCAGTGATCTTCAGTGAATTTCCCTAATCAAGTCTTTGAAAATTCAATTTGGCTTTCATAAAGACAGCTATCTGTACCCATATTTTATTGGTTTATAGACTATTTAATTAAATTTCAAATTTCAAAGAACAAGTACAGCTGATAAAACCAGGTTTGGGAACAACCACAAATATGCTCTTTGTGAACATGTGATTTCACCGATGGGGGCTCCCCCACAGTTATCCACTAACCTCGGACATTGGTGGTTCTACGGTCATCAGTCAGCAGGGTTTTTTTAGAGGGAATGGGGAGATGGTTATATGAGTCAGTTACAAGAAGGGTCTGAAATAAAGCAAGAGGGTGGAGAGAAGAGGATTCATATGCAAAACCCAAGAAATGATGACTGTTTGGATGTAGTTGTGAGGATGAGAAGTCTAGGGTCATCTCCAGGTTCCTGGCTTGCACAGCTGGGTGGATGGTGGTACAATTCACTGACACCGGGAATGAATCAACAGGATCAGTTCTGGGAGAAACATGTACAGTTGAGCCTTGAACTACACAGGTGTGAACTGTGTGGGTCCACTTACACGTGGATTTTTTTCAATAAATATATTTGAAGACTTTTTAGAGATCTGCAACAATTTGAAAAAACTCATGAACTGCATAGTTGAAATATAAAAAATATTAAGAAACAGGTAAGTCACAAGGTATAAAATATATGTAGATACTAGTCTATTTTTTTACTTATTACCATAATGTATACAGAAATCTATTATGAAAGGGTTAAAATTTATCAAACATACACACACTTACAGACTGTATGTGGCCCATTAGCAGTCAAGAGAAATGTAAACGAGCATAAAAATGCAATATTAAATCATAACTGTATAAAATTAACTGTAGCACACACTGTACCGTAATGGTTTTGCAGCCGCTTCTTGTTGCTATTGCAGTGAGCTGCAATGTTGGCAGTATCCCAGTATCTGCACAAAAGTGTGATGCTAATACCACCATCTGAGCAGTTGCCTGGCTGGTAAATCGCAAACTGTAGTAAAAAGTAATCCCTTGGGGTTCTTGCTGTTAGTGGTTACGTTTGAGCGGAATCAAAAGTTCTCTGTGGAATTCGACTGCGTGAGGGCTGGAGCCCCAACTCCTGTGTTGTTCAGTAGTCAGTGGTAGAGTCCGGTGAAAAACACGTTGTGTTGGACGTTATGTGTTGCTTATGTGGGCATGCTCCTTCTTTTCTGCGGGATCCATCTCCCATGTCTGATCCACTCTCCCCAACTCTTGGTCCTTGTAGTTTGGGTGCGGGTCAAGTACACAGTCCAGGCCTATGTTGATCAGTGCACTGCATACCTTCCAACCCACTGATTGGCCTGGGTGGGCACATGAAAGAGCCCAGGAGTTTAGAGAAAAACACCATCTCCTACTGCTGTGCTGAAACTCACTGTTCCTTGGCTGTTAAGTCACACGAGTCAATCAATTCCTGCTTTGCTTACAACATTTTTTTTTTTTAAGATTTTATTTGACAGAGACAGCCAGCGAGAGAGGAAACACAAGCAGGGGGAGTGGGAGAGGAAGAAGCAGGCTCCTAGCACAGGAGCCTGATGTGGGGTTCGATCCCAGAACGCTGGGATCACGCCCTGAGCCAAAGGCAGACGCTTAACGACTTCGCCACCCAGGCGCCCCTGCTTACAACAATTTAAATGGAACTTCCCCGCAACAAGAATCCTAGCTATGGGACAGCCAGGTAGAGATGCTGGGTTCAACAGATGACTTGAAAATTCTTGAGATAGATTTGGGCTGGGGATATAGAAATATAAGCCATGAGCATACAGATCAAAGCCCTGAGTCAGGAGAGGGTTGCCCAGGGAAAATGCACAGTGTAGAGACCAATTAGCGTTGAGTACCATGAAAGGGGAAGCATGGAGCCAGATCGTTCGTCGGAGGGAAACTTCATCCCCACTTGGAGTTTTGCTAGGCTTCCTGGAAAAAAAACCATGTAGGCTGGGAAGGGAAGGGTAGGTGCGAAGGGCCCTGGGAATGGGTGTGGTGAGGGTGGGACAGAGTTCCAGGCAGAGCTCGGGCCAGGAGGTGAGAGAACCCTCATGTTGAGGAAAGTAAAAGTCTCTATGGCTGGAATGTAGAAAGTGTGTGCATGAGGGCAGAGCCTGAGGGGTCCAGTGCACAGTTAGCAGAGTGGGGGTGCTGTGGCTGGTCTTACATGCCCAAGAGCCCTGGGGAGTCCACTGACAGTTGAAGCTGGAGAGCAACCAGATCAGAGACTCAAGGAGGAGGAAGGTCTGGAGAGGGGTGGGGCGAGAGGATTGGGGCCACTGAGGAAGCCGCTGTAGTATCCAGACAGAGACAGTGGTTCCTGGGTCAGGGGAAGGCTGGGGTGGGTTTGAGGGATATTTTGGTGAAGAATGAGATGAACTTGAGGGTTTGGGTGGATGTGAGGAATGACTTCCATGCTTCTGGGCAGGGCGGCTAGGTGGATGGAGTTGCTGTTTTTCTGAGATGGGGGCAGTGGCAGAGGGGGCAGCTGGGGGCTTGAGAGGATGTTGAATTCAGTTTGGGGTACGCTGACCCAGAGGATGTGAGTTTCTTGAGGACAAGAATCTTCTCTGTTCATTCCCCTCTGCCAGATACACAGACCAGTTACACATTGTAAGTAAATCTTTGTTCAATACTTGAGTACATGAAAGATACCAGTATTATTTTATATGGAGAAATCCGGGAGGCAGTGCTGGAGTTCAGGAGCTAGAAGTGTTGAGGAGAGAGATATGTGTGGTCATTGGCCTCTACTGGTAAAGGAAGACAGCAGTGGACGAGATCCACAGGCTGAGTGTGAGGCATGGGAGGCAGGCTTTGCACATGGCCTGGAGGAGCAGCAGCTTTGAAGGACCGTGATTGTCTGATGGGGTTCCTAACCATGACCTTGTCCCTTTCAGCTCTCATCCTCTTCCCCGACCTTAGGCTCTCCTTTGCTGAGTCTTCCTCTTGCTACCCCTTCTCTGCATCTGAGGGCTCACCACCAAGCCCCCGTTTCTCAAGCTAGATCTTTCCAGACTTCAAGTGCAGATGCCCACTGGGCATTGCCAACTGGACCTACTAATGGCACTTTAAATACAACAACCCTCATGAGCTTATCACCTCCTCCCCAAACCAACACCTTGTTCCCGATCTCTCTCTCTCCATCACTCACCTTGCAAACAGCAGGCACTTCAGAGTGTTGTTGATTTGAATCTTGAATTAAAAGCTTGGTACAGATTGGGTCTTTCTTTAAAAGTTTGAGAGAGCCAAGCCAGTAAAGATTTCCCAGTTAGTTCCCTGAGCCTGACATCTTCAAGCCAGGGCCAGTGATTTCTTGGTAGAATAGCAAATGGGCCAGTAACCTTAGGGTGCCTGTTCCATCTCTTTCCTGGCTAAGTGTTCTTGGGGATAATAACACTTTTTAATTATTTTTATTATTTATTTGTATATGGGGTGCACCTGCCAAGGGAATAATATGGAGACTTTCACTGACTAGAGATTCTATCCCCTGTGCTGCTTATGAATTAAGTAACTTATCCAAAAAGTAGTTACAATTCTACTAGAAAATTCAGGGTCTTGCCAGCCTGAGGCACTGGTCTTCATTCTGGAATGTCAGAGCTGAACAACAAAAAATGGTCCCAGTAATGGTCTCATTCATTCTATTTAATCTATGAAGGAAGAAACTTCAATCTAGAGAGCTTTTTACTAAAAAGTTAAAACTCATGTAGACGGATAAGCAAGCAGAGGGCCTCTGGAAACAATCATTTTCACCTGTGCTGCTCAGGGAGCTGTGCTCCAGAACACGGTTCTCTTTGTCGACTATCTTTAACCCTGGGTCAGCCCTCCAGTCCCTCTGTCTACGCTCTTTCCCTGCTGCTTTATCAGAGGGCTTAGAAAATTAAGACTAATGTTTGGGGCACCTGGGTGGCACAGCGGTTAAGCGTCTGCCTTCGGCTCAGGGCGTGATCCCGGCGTTATGGGATCGAGCCCCACATCAGGCTCGTCTGCTGGGAGCCTGCTTCTTCCTCTCCCACCTCCCCCTTCTTGTGTTCCCTCTCTCACTGGCTGTCTCTATCTCTGTCAAATAAATAAATAAAATCTTAAAAAAAAAAAAAAGAAAATTAAGACTAATGTTGACACTGGCCCAAGCCAGACGTAAAGAGGGAAACCCACAGCCAAACACAAAGACCTTGACCACACTAGCCTCCTTTCCATTCCTCCAGCATCCTGCTCCTTTTTGCCTCAGGACCTTTGCCCTTGCTGTTCCTTCTCCTGAATCTCCCTCCTCCATTTTTCCTGAGGTTTGCTCCATCTCATCCTTCAGATGTCAGCACACATGAAATCTCAGAACTGAGTGCCCTCAAAGATTACCACCTCGTAATCTTTCCTCCATAGGATTTATCACACTCTAGTCATCTTGTCTGTTGCAAATGAGTAATCATTTGTCGCCTTTCCCCCACTAGAAAGTCAGCTCAGTGAATGCAGGACCTCGTCTGTCTTGCTGACTGTATCTTCGGAGCCCGTGACGGTGCCCGTAGTAGGGGTGAACATAGTTACTGAGTGAATTATGACAAGTGACACCTCTCCATCAGTAATCTGAGTAATCCGAGTAATCTGGAATGATTCTGTTGGTATCGTGAGTCATAATTACATCTACACCCAATGTGCATATTTCACTATTTACCGTGCAGCTCTGGGAACTGCTTCCATCATGCTAATTCCATTCCTCCCACACTTCCTCCTCCCTGGCACAAATGTACTGACTCTCTAGTGTGTGCTTTAAAAAACGCAATTGCTTTATTAACTACCAGCAGGACTGGCCAGCACGGGGAGGTGGTGGACATTCTGGGCTCAGGGACCGTGGAGGATATGAGGAGGATGTGATGATTGGGAGGCTGTTTTGAAGGAAAGAGGTGGTCTGGAGGCCAGACCTAAAAGCCCCTCCGATTTACTTCTGGAAGTGGGTAGACTTTGTAAAGGAGTCATGGCAAGCTATGGCCATGCCACCAATAAGATTAAGAAATTCTTGGAAATCTAGCTGCCCGTCAGAGTTGAGGTCCAGTTTCTTCATCATGCGGTCAAGGACACCAGGGTCCTTCTGGTTCTGCAAAGATAACAATAATCATCATAATGACAATAACACAATTAATTTATATTGTACTTTCTAAGATGCTTTCCATCATACTGGCACATTTTAATCTCACAAGAGTGTGTGGTACAGGGTAGAGGTTAGTAACATTCCCACTGCCCAGACACAGAGATGGACTCAAACAGGTGAAGTGACTTGCCAAAGGGGAAGACCTGTGACTGGAACCCACGTTTTCTGGCTCCCAGCCGAGGGTTCCTCTGTGAGAGTCAGGGGTCGTTCCATTTCATAAAACCAGTGGAACACCTTTTCCAAGTGTTGCATGCAACCGCAGTGTACGAACTGTACAGAAGTGGAGTGAGGGGGGTGGAAAGAGGACGCAGGCCCCGATCTGCAGCCTCCTCCACTCAGCTTAGCGGCCAACACATGCATGCACTTACAGCCACTGGCTGCGTAAGGCTGTTTGAATCAGGAATTCAGAAAGTCAGTCCTGAAGTGGCACCTGTGCCTCGTGGCTACCACATCGGATTGTGCAGATATACAGAACATTATTTCCATCATCACAAAAAGTTCCATGGGACAGGGCTTCCCTAGAGGCTTTGGGGTGGAGGAATAAAATTTGAAAACTACCCTATTACACCATTTACTATTGCGGATGCCTTTTCCCTAAATGAAAGAAACAAATCACCATTTCCTATGTCATGTAGTTTGATAACTTTGATCTTTAAAATACATCTTATTCAAAGAAAAGATCCTTTAATGGTCACTCAGAGGCCTAGGGGCGCAGCCTTGTCTATGCAGGCCCCTGGCTTAGAGTGAATGAAAAGGAGGTAGGAGTGTGGGGGTCAGCTGCTGGGCCTTTACTTCTGGCCATTCTGCCAGCAACTTATTTCGAGCTCTAGGTAGTTTTTGGGGTGGAGGCTGGGAGCAGTACCTTTGTGAAGGCGGCCAGTTCTGTATTCATGAAGGTTAGGAACTCTGTCTTGGAGAGCGTGCAGTTGTTACCTTCCTTTCCAGCAAACTTCTGGAAAACAGCAATCAGAGACTCGATGCACCGCTCAGTCTCAGTAGGGCTGGACATTTTTGCCTTTAGAGAAAAAAGTCAGGGCTCAGACAAGGGCTAAATGCTAAAGAACACGCTAGAGAATCTCATACCTTTATTTTGGGGCAAAGCAGTTCCCTAAAAGGCTAGGTCATTTTATAGGAGGCAGAGGGGCCCAGGACAAACACAGAAAGTCATATTCGGTGATCGTGCCTCCCCTACAGGCTCCCATGTTCATCCCAGGTGAAGCACAGTGTGGGTACACATGGAGCATGTGGGTGTGTCTAAAAGCAGTAGGCTGCCTGGAGGAGAGTGAGCGTGGCAGGTTTTACTGATGTTTATAGAATCGGTGGGTAAACATATACATCCACAGATCCATAAGCACACCTAGCACTGTCTAGGAGATTAAATAATTTCCTGTTTCTAAGAGAAATATAGAGGCTACCGGGATGAATGAAATGGCAACTTTTTTTTTTTTTTTAAAGATATTTTATTTATTTATTTGACAGAGATAGAGACAGCCAGCGAGAGAGGGAACACAAGCAGGGGGTGGGAGAAGAAGAAGCAGGCTCATAGCAGAGGAGCCTGATGGTGGGACTCGATCCCATAACGCCGGGATCACGCCCTGAGCCGAAGGCAGACGCTTAACCGCTATGCCACCCAGGCGCCCCTGAAATGGCAACTTTTTAAAGCAATACTGAGGGGTGGCTGGGTGGCTCAGTTGGTTAGGGGACAGACTCTTGATTTCGGCTCAGGTCATGATCTAAGTGTCCTGAGATCAAGCCCCACACAGGGCATGGAGCCTGCTTAAGATTCTGTCTGCCCTACCCCAAAAAGTAAATAAAGCAATCCTGAATTCCTGGGACTCCTCTGCATTTTCTAGAAGAATACTAAATGCATAGTTATCGTGTGTGGGGTGGGAGATCTGAGAGCTTTTTAGATGTTCAAAAGCAGCTTTCATATCGAAGGTTAGGAACCATTAATTTTACATGCGAGGAAATGGAGATATGAGATGGGAACTGACATAGCACAGTCACCCCTAGAATCTCAGGCTCCAGCTCCCTTTCTGCAGTTCTTGGTCTTTGTTCCTTCTACTTCCAGATGCCACTAATTCCTATAGGAATGGCTGGAGGAACTTTTTTGGTCACTTCAAACCACAAAGATGGATCTCAGGAAGGGAGCTCTCAGGTTGCCAGTCACACAGCTCCCCGACATCTACAGAGCTGAACCTTAGTTGTGGTTGTACCAGGAAGAACTGGGGTCAATTCTATGCTGGGCTCTGGTTTCCTTATAACAGAATTCTTCAGGGAAATCCTATTTTGCGGAGCCTTCGGGTCGTTCCTGCCAGTACCTAGATCCCCTGGTGGTTCAGACTGGCAACTGCAGGCTTTCTGGAAAACTTGCTGGTCACACCCTTCCTCTGAGGCTTTATCTTCAGGTATTAAAAGTACTCTTTGAGGAGTTACTGAGTGGCTCAGTTGGTTAAGCGTCTGCCTTGGGTTCAGGTCATGATCTCTGGGTCTTGGGATCAAGTCCTGCAGCAGGCTTCCCGCTCAGCGGGGAGTCAGTCTGCTTTTCTCTCTCTTCCTCTGCCCATCCCCCACCGCTCATTTTCTCTCTCTCTCAAATAAATAAATAAAATTAAAAAAAAAATCTTTGTTTGGATGGTGACATTTGCAATTTAGCATTTAGCCCTTTATTTGGTCTTTTCAAGACTTCCTGGAGGCTTTCAATCCCAGTAATTAACGAGCTACAGATTGTAATTAACAAGCCGTTAAATGACCTGAGTCCTTAGCCACACAGCGGTGGGCTTCTTCCCTCTTTCCTGCAGCGCTTTCACCCGCAGCTTCTCCAGGTGCTTCACCAGCTAACGGAGCTGCCTGCCGCCCACTGTATCTGTAAAGCCCCTTCGAGATGGTTCTAATGAACTCTTCTGGAGGTGGGTTCTTTCCCAACAGTCATCTTGTTGGAACTTTTTCTTAAGGAAAGAAAAATGTTTGTAGGTCCAGGGTGTGGGAGTGAAACAGAATACCATAGCCTGGAAGCAGCTGTTTGTGCAAAAGCCTTCCTTAACAGGACTAAAATCTCACTGTCTTACTAATGTGTCAGTTGACAGGAAGGAGGTCAGCTGGGAGGGCATGCCAGATAAAGTGGAAGGTTCCAGGCTGAGGAGCAAGGGCTTTGTGACCTTTCTCTAGGCTCCTCTGCCCCTTTTCCTTGTGGAATTCAGATTATTTTGCTTTTCTAGCTACAAAGTGGCTTTCTGCCTTTTTTTTTCCCTCCTTAACATCAGGACTATAATTTAGACTATTTTTTTTTCCTTCCCTTCTTGAAACTGTTGCCACACATGGAAAAAATTAAAACCTCCGTATTTCTCCTTGGAGGTAATTTTCCAGAGCAAAGAAAGAAACACAATTACCAAATTACTGAAATGGAATTGCAAAATTTGTAGAGCTGGAGGGGGCTTGGGAGATGCTTCCAGAGAAGGGAGGCCCAGAGACAGGAAAGCTTTGCTCCAAGTGGAGCAGAACCAGATCTCCTGCCTGGAGGCCAGCACCTCCCACAGCTCACTGCATCCTCACAGTTGTATCTGGCACCATGATAGGAAGAAGAAAATGGTGTGAGGTAACTGGATACTGTGAAAGAATTTAAAAAAATGCATGCAAAATACTCAACGTTTGAGGAAAGGGGGGAGAAAAAAGAATGCAAAAAGAAGTAACACTTGAAAAAGACTTCAGCATTGGTATTGCCATATATATATATTTTAAAGTAGGCTCCACACCCAGCATGAAGCCCAACATGGGGCTTGAACTCACAACCCTGAGATCAAAAGTCCCACCATTAATCAACTGAGCCAGCCAGGCGCCCCTGCTGTTGTCATTCTTAACCAACGTGTTCCTCCCCCCCCCCCCAAAGGATCCGTAATGGCATCCACCTTCCTCCAGGACAATCGTTCCAGATCTTCACCACCTATTGGTGCTGGGTCCACCTTTTCAAGGTTCCATGTGACACTGTTACTCCCTTTTTGCATGGAAAGGAAGGAGGGAAAGAGTAGGCAGGGATAAAGGTTGACACACTACAGCAGAGTCTGGCAAATATGTTTTGTAAAGGGTGAAACAGTAAATATATGAGGCCACTGTGGTCCATGTTGTCTCTGTCACTCTTCTTTCGTAGCGGGACAGCAACCACACAGACAACTCACAAGCGAACGGGCGTGGCCGTGTGCTAATAAAACTTTATTTATGGACAATTAAGCTTCATTTTCATATCATTTCATGTGTCACAAAGAATTATTCTTCCTGTGATTTTCTTTCAAGCACTCAAAAACATAAAATCCATTCATGGCTTGGTGGGGGGAAACAGAAACCCCATTTGGGCCCCGGGTGGAAGGTCCCTGACTCCTTTCACTGAAGAGGCCTTGGAGGAGGTAAATTTTGGAGGTAGCTTAATGCAAAAGTGAGAAAGAGAATTCAGTAGGTTGGCAGGAATTGAGAAGAGAAAAACAGAATAGGACGCGAGACCCTGAAAAGACGGTGGGTCCAGAGGAAAAGGGCAGGAGGAGAGGGCTCGGCCTGGGTGGGGCTCCTCCCACGGTGCGGGCTGCATTCCGCGGGCTGGGAGCGGCTTCAGTTTCAGGGTCTTTGTGTCTTGGCCGCTTGCCTCGCTCACTGAAACGGATTTTCCCAGGGCCCAGATGCCCCAGGTCTGAGGAGTGCCCTTTACGGGTCTACAGAAACAACTAATGCCGCCGGACGCCCCCTCTGCCCCACTGCTTTTACTTGTGCCCAGGCTTCCCCGAGCCCCGGCGGGGGATCGGGCGCGGCCACCCCGCGCGGATGCGGTGCCGAGGGCGGCCCCCTTCCCCAGCCCCCACCTTCTCTCCGCCCGGGAGCCAGAGACCCTCCGGTGGTACCCCTCAGCGGCTACCACCGCGGTGACTTAGGGCGGCGTCCTTCCTGCCTCTCTACCCCAATTCCACCCCCCCGATTTATTTTTCCTGCCCTGCTTCCTGCCACGTCCACACAGAAATGAAAGCTCGAGCGCGGCGGAAAGCACGGTGTGCTGTTCTCACCGCGGAGCGTCGAAGACAAGGTGAAGGCCGGACTTACCATGTGTGCGCGGAGCGGGCGCGGAGCGTGCGGCGGGCGGCGGAGGCGCTGCGAGCTGTGCGCGGCCGGCGGCGCCCGGGACCCTCGGCGCCTGACTCACGCCCCCGCCGCCCCGCCCCCGCCCCCGGGAGCAGATCCGGATGTGCCCGCCCCGCCCGCGTTGCCCAACGCGCCGCTCACCCGGACCGCGGTCTCTTCGGGCCTGTGGGCCTTGAAGATTTAAAGGGCTTTCCGAGTTAGAAGTTTTGCGCGGCGCTCTTGCGCGCGGCGTGCCCATGGCCGCGGCTCTTTTCCGTGTACGAGCTCATTCTGCTCATTGAGGTGAGAGAGGCATAAGGATCCTTTTAAAGACGCGCAAAGTGGAGTGGGGGCCTTTTTGTATAAGTTGGGCTGTCCAGTCCTTCACACGAAAGTTGGCTGATAGACTAAACCGTGGTGACTTGTGCCAAGCGGAGCGCTATTGTCTCAAACTCCTCCCTAACCCAAGGCAGTCAAACCCCCAGACTCCTGCGATTAAAAACTAACCGGTGTGAGTGGGGTATTTACCTGTGTGCGGTTGGCAGAAACTCCGGGTTCTAATAGTGGGCTTGTCACTTTATTGCAACACTTGTGGCAAATCCCCTCTCTCCTCAGAGCTCCATTTCCGTATCTGTTAAAAGCAGTGACGTTGCATTTCAAACTGTTTCTTAGACTGCTGTAACTGTCCAGTGAGTGGTGGCTTTGAGACAGCTTCGAAAACTGTGGGGTAGACGTGAGTGAAAGATAACGGACTGCAGGGCATCGTGTATATTGATTGCTTCCTGGCATCCGCTGCTCACTTCTGAGCAAATCTGCGTCTTCCCTCAGCTCCTCAGAGGCACATTTTCTTGAATCCACTTGAAAACCCCACCTGAGCCCCAGAGTCAATAATTGAAGACATAACCTGTTTCTCTCCCGTCTTCCCCTTCTCTGTTAATGGTACTGCCATTCTGTCATTCTTCATTTCTCCTGACTTGAGAAATTTGGATTCGGGTTCTGACTGTAAATCCCTTTCTTACCCCCCATTTTTTTCAAGTGCCGACTCCCATCAGTTTATTTTTATACTCTCTTGGATCTGCCTTATATTTTCTATTCCCACCTCCAGTGCTCTAGTTGAGGTTTTCATTCCGTCTTTCGTTTAGTTTCCTAACCGGTCTCTTGCCCCTCTAATCTGTTCTTTTGAATGTGAAAAACACATTTTCTGGCCTGCTTCTTCCTCTCCCAATGCCTGTGGCCCCCCCGCTTGTGCTGTTTGTCAAATAGATAAATAAAATCTTTAAAAAAACCCCACACATTTTCCTGCCTTACAGCTCTGATCAATTGCCTACTTAAAAAACAAACCACAACAAAAGAATGAAACAAAACGGCTCCTCGATGTCTTTTATATAAAATATAAACTTCTTAGCCTCTATCTGGATTGGAAAACATTCTTTTACCAAATGAATGAATGAATTCCTCAATTTATTCATTTAACAAATATTTTTGGAAACCTATGTGCCAAGACTAGTGCTAGGCATAAGAGATACAAATATGAATATGATATAGTGCCTGCCTTTGAGGTGGTCTGTGGATAAACTTCACTCTTGGTGGTTTGGTGGGTGTTCCATGGATGGCTGCTAGGGTCCACAAATACCCTAAAGTTATATATGAAATTTTCTGCATAAGAGATTTTCTTTCTGGGGGAGGATCTATAGTTTTCATCTAATTCTCAGAAAAATCTAGGGTTAAAAAATATTAAAGAATCATTAGTCTAAATGATTCCATTCATGAATCATGGAACCTTTGATAACAGAATCCTCTTTAAGGGGAAACACCTCACTTATAGCCTCTGCTGTAGGGTCAACCCAGCTGGTGACTTTTGCGTGATTTGACCCTGTGCCTACTGTCACAGCTGTTTGGATTGAGGTTAGCTCTGGACTCAAGGACTACCGATCCATAGAATGGACAGTAGTGGATGTTTCATGACATGGCATAGAAAGATGAACTGGGGCCATTCGTCTTCTTGTCTTTGGGAAATTGAAATTAGAAACACATAGATAATTAGACATTCAGAAGAGCTGATGTTGAACATTTGTGTAGAGAGACCCACGAGGTCATGGCAAATCAAAATTACAAAGAAGTGGACACTATGAATAAGTAGAAGCTATGAAGTTTGGACAGTGCGTAGAATAGAGGCGAAAATAAATGAATCGCTAACGTAGAAATAAAAGAAGTACCTCCTTGGACATTAGCTGAGTTGTATGAACAGTGAAGCACTACGAGTGAGAGTGAGAGCCTGTGGTCCAAATTTGCTAGTGTTCTTGTTCTTCCTGAACCTGGGTGTTCAGTTTTCCTGATTCTCTGTAAGATATTGATTCTTTCAGTAACTCCTCTGCCCCATGAGGTAGCTTGAGTGAAACCAAAGAAAAGAGCTAAACCAAATAAGTATGAATTGTCCAGACCCAGGCTGGGGCATCAGCTCCTTCCAGTTATGGCTTCCAGTGTTGGTAACTGCCCAGGGTTGTGCTGAAATGGGTTCATTACTAGGTTTTCACCAATGCAGGGAGAGTTCAGGATAGATGGCAGGCAAAGGTAGATTTGGCAAGGTAGGTAAACAGTGCATCAAACTAAAAGGCTAAAGCAGGCAAGGAGCTGAGGATGAGTGAGGACTGGTAAACCAATAGCGAGAGACTAAAGTGAGGTACAGATGAGCAAAAGGGAAATTCGGGAAATAAATGTGGGGACTTCCACAGTGTGGGCTAATCGTTATGTGCTCCCTGAGCTCTGTGCGGCGTTGGGTAGTTTCTTAAATGGGCTCAGGAGAGCATGACAGATATAATAACCAAGTGTGACTAAGGTACAGTGACAATGCCGGAAATGAGTGGTTAATGCTGCAGGAGCAGGGAAAGCATCATGCAGAAAGTGCAGCCCGAGCTGGGCGTTGGAGGATGCATCAGAATCCGCTAGGCGGATGGCGCCATGGTGAGGCTAGGTGAAGGCAGGCAGTGTGGCCACCTTTCCAAGGACAGACTTGAAGTAGAGCATGGGGTTCAAACCCAGTGATGCAACATATTATAAGCTCCAGTGAGACATTTCGCTGCTATGTGCCTCAGTTCCTCATTTCCAAGTGGAAAGAATAGTAGTGTTTACTTCATATGGTTGTCATGAAGATTAAGACATAATTCATGTAAAATGCTTAGAACTCAGAGCACTGTCTTCAGAGGAAGCCTCACATGATGGCTTGCGCAGAAGCAAGGAGGGCTGAATCACATGTGTGTTCTCAGGACTTGTGGGCGGTTCTGTAGTCCTGTACTTCGGGTGTGAGGTGATGGTAAATGTGAGGCAGAGGCTGCGGAATATGAGCCTGGAGAGGTAAGGGTCAGAGCATTAAGGGCTATGCTTGGAAATTTGGATTGTATCCTGAGGACTATCTATCAAGAACCGCTGAAGAGTCTTATGCAAGAGAGTGACATGGTGCACTTCACCTTTTGGGAAGTATAGAGAATGTACTAGAGAGGAGAGAGACTAGAGGCACTGGACATAATCAAATATTGCTGCGATGACCAAGGTGAGATGGCCATGAAGTCGGGGAGAGGGAATTACCCAGAGCTGAGAAGGCAGAAGCAATTGAGCTCGGCCCCTGCGTGGATGTGGGGGCTTTGGAAGAGGAATGAAATCGCTGTAGGAGAGAACAGGACTGATAACAGTCACATTTGCTTATAGCTCTTTAAAAAAAAAGGAACATTTTTTATTTGAGAGAGAGCAAGAGCGTGCAAGCACAGGGCGAGGGGCAGAGGGAGCGGGAGAGAGAGAGAATACTCAAGCAGAGTCCCCACTGAGCACAAAGCCTGGCGTGGGGCTCCATCCCAGGACCCTGATATCATGACCTGATCTGAAATCAAGACTCAGCCGCTTAACTGACTGAGCCACCCAGGTGCCTGCTTATAGCTCTTCAAATGTCTCTCACCTCAGGGCTTTTGCACCTTTATCTGATGTGTCTGTAGTCATCTTTCTCATTTTCCTACTCATCTGTCTTCGTCTCCTCAGGCTGCCATAACCAAACCCCACACGCTGGGTGGATTAAAAAACACATTTATTTTTTCACAGTTCTGGAGTCTGGAAGTCCAAGGTGAAAGTACCAGCCAATTTAGTTCTGAGTGCTCTTTCCCTTCCTGGGTTGCAGATGGCCACTTTCTTGCTGTGTCTTCATGCAGTGGAGAGAGAGGGAGAGATCTCACTCTTCTCCTTATAAACCCACAGTCCTATTGAATAAGGGCCCTGCTCTTATGACTAATCACCTAATCATTTAACCATATTACCTCCTGAAGACTCTATCTCCAGATATAGTCACATTAGGGTTTAGGGCTTCCACACATTTTGTGGGGGAGGGGAGAACATAGTTAAGCACCTAGCATCATCCTTCTTAAAACTTAGAAATTATCTTCTTTAAGTTTTCCTCATTCTCTAAGACGGGGCTAGACATCTAACATGTCTGGCCAAGACCGCTGCACTTAGACCTGCTTGCAAGGTTAGCAATGGCCCTGATCTAGCCTCTGGGAACTTGGATTTTGGGAGGTTTCCCACCATTCCCTTACTGTGGATCACTGTGCCGAAACTGAACACACAATGCGGTTTATGCCAAACACCTCTTTCCTTCTGGGAGTTTGGCATTTTGATATATGCCAGACAGGGTGTGCCTATGTGACCAACCTCCAGTAAAAACCTTGGGCACTGAGTCTCTCCTGAGGTTCCCTGGTGGACAGAACTTCACATGTGTTGTCAAGTTTGAAGCTGGAGAAATTAAGCATGTGCTGTATCCATTGAATGTTCCCCCATAGCTCCTAGTATGGTGATTTTTACCACACTCTACTGTCCTTTTCTGTTTACTTGTTTGTCTTGCTTACGAGACTGCTAACTACTTGAGGATAGAACCAGTGCCCTGCTCACTGCAGCCTGCCCAACACTCAGTACATGAGCTACGCAGTTGTACAGGGGGGATCTTTCCTGGGTGTGGAGGTGACCTAAGCACTGGGGCCACAGTGGCTAACAAGGTAAGTGAAGCCCTGTTCTGATGGTACTCAACCCAGCTTTTGTGGGTAAACCAATCTTTAAATAACAAGGAGAAAGGAGAGAGAGAAATGATCAGGGAGGCAGGAGGAGATCCAGAGCTTTCTCTGGTGTCATGAAGTTCATGGGAGAGAGACCTCCAAGATGGAGGAAGTGGTGGACAAGGTGAAGGTCTTCAGAGAGACAGAGTGTGATGAAGGCTGAGCTGCATTCCCCGGACGTGGCATTCGTATCCGAGGAGACCTTTGCCAGCACAGTTTTAGTGCAGTGGTGGGGAGAAAGACAAATGACTGTGGACTGAGGGGTGCATGGGAGGTGAGGAGTGGAGGCAGGGTATGGATTGCTCATTTGAGAGGACCCACTGTGAAAGAGGAGAGGCAGAGCAGCAGCCAGAGAAGGCTAGCTCAGGGAGGGTCTAAAAACATGCAGGGAGGAGTGCCTGGCGTTGGTTGTAGAGATTACTTAAAAATAAAATCTTAAAAAAACCACGACAATATCCAGGGGCGGCATGAATAGGTTCATGGGCCATGGAGAAGGAGTTCTCAGAGTGAGAAGGCAAATGGACAGGATTGAAAGGATACAAATGATAGAGCAAGGTACCCTAGGAGCTGTGGGTGGAAGGAGAAAATCAGTAATAAGGCTGTGGATAGTCTGCAGATTTCAGAGGGCTGTGGAGGAGCGCCTCCCTGATGCCACTGTCGACGTCATGAACCAGGGGGTGAGGACATCTGTGGCAGTGGCCAGAGGTCTCAGCAATGTGGAGAGGGGAGCTGACCCAGAATGACAGAGTGCTGTAAACGCTTAGGAAGCTGTAATTCACAGTGACTCTAATCCGCATGTTTGTGTGGTTGTGTGGCTGTGTTCCTTCAGGTATGCTTAGGAATTTAGTCACTGGATCCAAGAAAGAGGTTTGTGGAGTAGATTTAGGGTTAGGGTTTCATAGGATGGATATAACAGAAGGACAAGACAGTGAAGGAGTTGAGGGTGTTGGTGGGAATGCGATCCACTTCATTGGGCATTGAGTATAGGATAGAAAAGGAAGAAAGTGGGTGGGCACCAAGTCTCCACGAAATCAAAGGACAAGCAGAAAAGTGGGAAGGAGAGGGCTGCGGATGTGAGAAGTTAATATTTATCTTCCAGTGAGTTTAATGTTTGTAGGTAGAGCCCTCACAAATGCTGGGAAATCCAAGCATGGGTATGGGCATTAAGCTGACCCCAGTGTACACGGAGTGGGCATGAAGGAGGTCAAGAAGCGGTGAGGGTGAGGGTGGGTGGGTGATTCTCATCAATGCTGAACTCATCCAGGATGATGAATGGGTAGGGGTGGAGGGCAGAATGTGAAGCAGGTTATAATGTCTCAAGTAAAACTGGTGTGCGGCACTGATAGGTTGGGGCAGACGGTTGCACTTTCCTTTACATATGCTATACTTTAACCAAGTGGAATCATGGGTCATTACCAAAAAAAATCCTCCATACTTATATTTATCTTTGCCATTGCTCAAGCTTTCTCTGTTTGGGGAATATCTTTTTTTTTTCTTCAATTTTATTTTTAAAATTTCTTATAAAGGTAAACTCTACACTCAACGTGGGGTACAAACTTACAACCCTAAGACCAACTAAGCCAGCCAGGCACCCCTGTTTGGGAAATATCCTTAATTTCATTTCCTTCTTTTTTTTTTCTTTTAAAGATTTTATTTATTTATTTGACAGAGAGATACAGCCAGTGAGAGAGGGAACACAAGCAGGGGGAGTGTGAGAGGAAGAAGCAGGCTCTCAGCGGAAGAGCCTGATGTGGGGGTCAATCCCAGAACGCCGGAATCACGCCCTGAGCCAAAGGCAGACGCTTAGCGACTAAGCCACCTAGGCGCCCCTTAATTTCATTTCCTTCTGATGAAATTCTATGGTTCTTTCAAGGAAGCTTCTCGTTCAGGAAGCTCCCCTGATCTCCACCACCCCTCCTTGTGTCCTCCCACCATATTTCATAAATTTTGTTTTGGAAGGGAGGGTTTTGATATTCTGCTATATATGAAAGGGATTTATGTTAATAGATATTTTATCTTTTCTGATAGCAAGTAAGTTCCTTGAAATGATAGATCGATCGATCTGTCTTGTTCATCTTGGTGTCATTAATACGAATTTGCACAGAGTAAGACCCAGTGAATGTTTGTGGAATTGAATGAGTGGTACAATTTCAGAGTAGTGGCTGTATCTGTTTTAATTCTGTGTGACTTAATGTTAAATAACCCGTTGCTCCAAGAATTGTTTGACTCTTTGTGTTGTTTTTCTCTTCTGGGGAGAGGATCTCAAGCTATTTCTGTTAAAATTCTTAAATTTATATTCATTAAGTTATTTAATGAGTATTTATTGAGTACCAGATCCCGTGTAGGGTCTGAGGATACAAAGATAAAAGAAGTCATGGTTCTTGCTTTCAAGGATTCCCAAATCTAATTTGATTAGTAAAATAGGAATGAGATCTTTTTAGAAACTATGCCGTATACATCAGATGGTGTTCACTCAGCCATCCAGGGTAAGGCTCTTTCCATTTAAGTCCTGGGCCAGAAAGTTTACATCTCGAAGATAAGAACTGTAAGGGGAGGTCTGTGGGGTTCTCTCATAATCTATAGCTCTTTCACTTGCAGTATTGAGGAATGAACCCACAATCTCGGAGGCCCCTGTCCTGTAAATAGAAATACTAGACAGGGAATGTAAAGGTCGGAGTTTGAGTTCCAGCTCTGTCCCTTGCTAGATAAGCTGTTTTCTATTTCTGAGCTCCACTTTTCTCATGTGTAAAATGGGGATAATAATTAAGGAGATAATAAGTATAAAAGAGCTTTTAAATGGGTGAGGTGTTGTACCAGTGTTAATTGCTGCTGGCAATAACGCTGCAGGGTAAATCAAGTGTGCTTTGTGGGGCGCCTGGGTGGCTCAGTCGTTAAGTGTCTGCCTTTGGCTCAGGGCGTGATTCCAGCGTTCTAGGATCCAGCCCCACATCAGGCTCCTCTGCTGGGAGCCTGCTTCTTCCTCTCCCACTCCCCCTGCTTGTGTTCCCTCTCTTGCTGGCTGTCTCTCTCTGTCAAATAAATAAATAAAATCTTAAACAAAACCAAACCAAAGTGTGCTTTGTAAACTCTACTTTGCAGATGGTGGGTGTCGTTATTGTTGTCCCTTCAAGCCCTTCCCTCCTCACTTTTTTTTTTTTTAAGATTTTATTTATTTATTTGACAGAGATAGACACAGCCAGCGAGAGAGGAAACACAAGCAGGGGGAGTGGGAGAGGAAGAAGCAGGCTCCCAGCGGAGGAGCCTGATGTGGGGCTCGATCCCATAACGCCGGGATCACGCCCTGAGCCGAAGGCAGACGCTTAAGCGCTGTGCCACCCAGGCACCCCCCTCCTCACTTCTGTTGCCTCTGTCCCACTTGCTGGCCGTCATTGGTTCCCTCACTGGTACTATTGCGATGGTGTCTTGAGCAGCCCTGGTGACCCTGTGCAAGCTGAAGGGGTAGCTGTTTGCTTTCCTCCATTGTCTGCGTACGTCTATGTTTGCTTTGCATTCTTCTAGACATATTTCATGCTCCTGGTTGGAAACCATTCAAGTCCTCCACATAGCTGTTTCCAGATCTTCAACTGTTATTAAGTAGAGTTGAGAAATTTTCTCTTTCACAATGACCCACGGGAATAGTGTCACATATATGTTAAAATTTCTGCTCTGAGGAGTCTGCACGGTATCAGGTCCACGTCCAATCTGTTAGCTCTAAATGTGTCAACAAAATATTCCCAGTGTCTGTAATGCTTAAATTTTTTGTCTAAATTCTTCATTTTTTTTTAAAGATTTTATTTATTTATGTGACAGAGACACAGCCAGCGAGAGAGGGAACACAAGCAGGGGGAGTGGGAGAGGAAGAAGCAGGCTCACAGCCGAGGAGCCTGATGTGGGACTTGATCCCAGAACGCCAGGATCACGCCCTGAGCCGAAGGCAGACGCTTAACGACTGCGCCACCCAGGCGCCCCTAAATTCTTCATTTTGGAACACAAGTTCTTTTATGGTCTAATCCCAGCTGTTTTTTCATTATTTCCCTTCATTCACTGCAAATTCCAGTCAAGTGGAACTTGTCAGTGTTGCCTGTAGGCAGTTGATCTTCCTTGGTTCTCACTGGTAAGGCCGCATCGGTTGTTCAAATATTGAAATTCTTCTTTACCTCCCTTTTTGTCTGAACCCTTGAAGCCCAGCCACCCCAGTCCCTCTGCTGGGCCATGCAATTCCCATAATCAGGTAGCTTAAGGATTAATGTGCGGTGTGGCGAGGGTCTCCAGGACTTGCCTGGCCACTGTTCTGATTGGTCAGTGTTAGGTCACATTTTGAATACCTTCCAGCCCTTTAGGAGCTTTCCGCCTTATTGATTTCTTGTGATTCCTTCCTTTCATCTAGAATGTTTCTCCATCTCCTTGTGTCCACATTCTACCTATATGAAGCCCTGGCTCAAACAGAACCTTCTCTATGAAGCTTTTGCTTTTCTCTTCCAACTGAAAAGGACCTGTCTCTGCATTGATCTACCACAGCCCTTTATCTGCACTTTTCTTGTGGCATGTGTTCCAGGTGATCTTGAATCCTAGCTCTTTATTAAGTACATGCCAATTTTTCTCTGTTAGCCTATCAGCTCCTTGGGGGAGCTGGGGACCAGATGTAGTACAATATTTTTTGTTGGTGACACCACCCACCTTCTAGAAGGTATTCACAGTCCTTCTCCTTACTCTACTCTGGGTCTAGGACAAGAAAGTGATGGGTTAGTAGTAGGTATGAGGACTTCTTTGTGACAGAAGAAGTATGTAAACGTTCTTGTGGTCTGTCTTATGGTCTTTTCTGATGGTTTAACATTTTTGTGCGATAGGACTTCCTCTGTTTCACATCTGCCTGGCTCCCATATTCCCAACCCACAGCTCTTGGCAGGCCTAGCGGTGGGCAGGTTAGCTACGCTCACAGAAGAAATTGTGTGAGTTAGGATGCTTTTGGTGAAAACAATAGAAAGTTGACTCAAGCCAGTTTAAGTAATCATGAAATTATTGTTCATGATCTCTAAAACAGGAGGTCCCAAGGCAGGAGAGCTTCCAGCTCTGACTGATTCAGGAGCTCAGTGATGTTGTCAGGGACAACGTTTTTCTTTTTATCCCATGGTCCAAATTACCCTATGATCACAGGATAGACACCAGCAGTAGGTGGAACATCCAGGGCATGTATTTCCTTGTTCACGTTTAGTGGGGGAGAGACTTGCTGTTCTTTCCTGGAAACCCTGAGCAAACCTCTCTTAACTCTCATTGCCCAACTTACTTTAGGCCTGCCTACCCTGAGCCGACCACTGGCCAAAGAGGTAGAATTGCTCTCATTATCTGAGACAGATTGGAGTGGGATAGGGGCTGAGGTACATTGTATTTTCCAAAAATGGCCATAACAATGTCTGTCCTCCCACATTCTCTTCTTGCAGTGTGACCTCCACTCTCCACTGATCGAGGCATGGGATCTGTGTTTCCTCCCCTTGAATCTGGTGGGCTTGTGACTACTTTGGAAGTGACACTCTATGATTTCTGACACTTGATGTTACATGGTGATATGGGGTCTAACTGGTTCTCTCTTGGGCCCCTCACTTAAGGAACATAGCTACCATGCCGGGAGGAAGCTCAGGCCGTCCGGTGGACGGACCCTGGTTCAGAGGAACCAGTGGCCAGGACCAAATGGCCGGCATGTGAGTGGCCTGCCTTGGAAGTGGATCTTCCAGGCTCTGGCAGACTGCTCAGCAGACACCGTGTGAAGCTGGACAGCTTTTTTCTAAGCCGCTAAATTTTGGGGTGCTTTTTGGTGCGGCTTTGATAACTGGAGCAGGGACCCACCATAGAGATAACTGTTTCCTCATTGCTTTCTGTAGGACCTCAGTGTTTCTGTCACTGGATTGGGTAGATATCAAGGGCAAGGCCTAAGGTCAGGGAAGCCTAGAAGGAATTTTACTGTTTGGTCTAACTTATTCACTGAGTCTGGGAATCCTATATGGGATTTTGGGGGTCAAGTTTTATAATTATAAAGGGTGATTTTTGCACATCTCCCTCAAGAAATTGCAGTGGAAGGTGGCTGGTTATAATTTGGATGTTCAAGATCCAAGGGAAGTAATGATGACTATTATCTACTTTATTTTTACTTGAAGTGGGGCCCACCCTGGCAAGAGCGAGCATTGCTAAGGCATCATTCTCTCAGAGAGGCTTCTCACCTGTTGTACCCATTTCAGGAGCCAGGATCTTCATTGACTGCCGGATGGTTCACTTAAGTAAAGTAAATATTCCCCTGAGGAATTTATTTATGTATGTATTTATTTTTTTTTAAAGATTTTATTTATTTGACAGAGACAGCCAGCGAGAGAGGGAACACGAGCAGGGGGAGTGGGAGAGGAAGAAGCAGGCTCCTAGCAGAGGAGCCTGATGTGGGGCTCGATCCCAGAACGCTGGGATCACGCCCTGAGCTGAAGGCAAACGCTTAACCGCTGTGCCACCCAGGCGCCCCAGGAATTTATTTATTTTAACTGAAGAACAGAATGACTGAATTCATGCTCTAGAGAAATCTACATATAGTTTTTAAAGTGTTAACAGCATGATAAATCTGTAAGTAATAGAGTAGTAATATACTGGTGTGGTTTTGATGGTAACAAATTGTCTCTCTTAGGGATCTGACTAAACTCTTTAAAACTAGGTGTGGCCGAAGCAATTATTGCTGTCTTGGCTCTCTACTTTGTCATCTTGGGTTTGCTTATTTCCCTGAACCTATATGTATCCATTCTTCACCTTGCTGGCCCCCTGTCACATAATCCAGACTGGTCACTTCCTGATATTCAAAACTCTTATAATTTTTGCTGCGAAGTCTTGGAGTCTGCCTCCAGTTTCTTAAAGTTCAGACCTCAAGCAGTCTCTTCACCAGCTAATTTGCAGTTGCAGATTTGAACATTGCTGAAAGATAGGTTTATCCTGTTGTCTACATTTTGCAGAGTACCTGCTGAGGTGGCTGGTTCCTGGGACTGAGTTTCCTTTCTCTGCGCATCCTCTACCCTGCAATCTGTAACAGCTGGGCTTCCATGAAGCATCCAAGCCTTTGGCAGGAAGAGAACAAGGTAGAGGTTCCAGAGGAGAGAACCTTTGTACCCTCTCCCTTCCACTGATCCAGTGTGGAGGTGACTTTGGTTGCTTGCTGACTTACAAGACCAGACATTGCTGTGGCTTTGTTCACGCTGGGTTTTTATTATTTCAAGACTTCTATTTTTCTGGCCACTGAGACACTCAATAATGATTTGTTGGGTGAATGAACAGTTTTATTTGGGTTGGAAATTTGGAGTTGATTCCATTCGAGATAAAGAAGCTGAAGCCCAGAGGGGGTTGCAGGACTTGGTGAGAAGCAGAGGCAGACTTACAACCAGGTCTCTTGGCTTTATTGCCAAGATTTGGCCTTCAGTGTATAAATGAATGAATGTTTGAGTGAAAGAGTGAGTGAATATAATGACTGCATTTCTTAGATTTTTCTCCTGTGATAGTGAATTTCAACCTTTCTCTTCCTGTCCACGGTCATCCTGTGAGATCATGTGCTTCATTACTTTATAATAAAGCCTTTCCTTTAGACATTGTATATATATATATATGCCTACACATGTGTATTTTAATATTGTCTTTTTTTTTTTTTAAAGATTTTATTTATTTATTTGACAGAGACAGAGACAGCCAGCGAGAGAGGGAACACGAGCAAGGGGAGTGGGAGAGGAAGAAGCAGGCTCATAGCGGAGGAGCCTGATGTGGGGCTCGATCCCACAACGTCAGGATCACGCCCTGAGCCGAAGGCAGACGCTTAACCGCTGTGCCACCCAGGCGCCCCTTAATATTGTCTTTTTAACCGTTAGTGTTAAAAAAGAAATACAGGCTTACCGTGAAAAAAATTCAAAGAGTACAGAAGGGTTTAAAGTGCAAAGCAAAAGATCCCCATCCCCGCTGGACCCACTGGTCTTGGTAATCAGTTTTTGAGTGTTCTCTCTAGTTGCTTTATTTGATTTACATCTGGGGAGTCCCACTGTATGCACTCATTTACCCCTTGCTTTGTTTCACTTACTTGATCTATTTTCGGCATCTTTTCATATAAGTGCATGTATCTCCACCATCTTCTTCTTGATGACTGCACGGTATTCTTTAGACATTTTTAAATTTAATTTAATTTATTTTTATTTTTTATTTTTTGGAAGAGTTTATTTGAGCAACAAAAAAAGTTTGAGCAGAAAATCAATTCTTTTTTTTTTTTAGTAGGAAATATTTTAATTAAAGAAAAATAACACCTGGCATGGTTTAACAACATTGTAAGCATTTAGGACAAATTATATAAATGTATATATATGTTTCTTGAATTCCATATATAAGTGAGATTATATGATAATTGTCTTTCTCTGACTTATTTCGCTTAGCATAATACCCTCTAGTTCCATCCATGTTGTTGCAAATAGAAAGATTTCATTTTTTTGGTGGCTGTGTAATATTCCAGTGTGTGTGTGTGTGTGTGTGTGTGTGTGTGTGTGTGTGTGTGTATCTCACATATTTATCCATTCATCTGTCGATGGACATCTTGGCTCTTTCCATAGTTTGGCTTATTATGGACATTGCTGCTGTAAACATGGGGGTGCAGGTGCCCCTCTGGATCACTACATTTGTATCTTTAGGGTAAGTACCTAGTAGTGCAATTGCTGGGTCATAGGGAAGCTCTATTTTCAACTTTTTGAGGAAACTCCATACTGTTTTCCAGAGTGGCTGCACCAGCTTGCAAATTTTTTTTTATTTTAAAGATTTGTTTATTTTTTTTTTTTGAGAGAGAGAGCATGTGCGCGTGTGTGGGCGAGCAAAGGGAGGGGCAGAGGGAGAGGGAGAAGCAGATTCAGCTGAATGTGGAGCCGGATGTGGGATTTGATCCCAGGACCCTGACCTGAGCCAAAATCAAGAGCTGGATGCTCAACTGACCCAGCGGCCCAGGCGCCCTGCAGTATTCTGTAATACAGGTGCAGTATCAAAGTCAAATAGTGAGTTTTTATTGAGAGACAATTAGATAGTTTCGTTTTTTTCCTATGAAGTGTTCAGAAATCCCGTCCACATATAGGCGTGTCTGAGGAGAAACTCTTGGTAGTAGAATCCATGGTTTCCAGCATATAAACTTTAACATTTCGGTAGATGTTCCAAAATTGCCCCTTAAGGGTTAGTAGCTTTTGATAAAGAAAACAAGTGACTTCTTAGGTCTGTGAATCAGCAAGTCCTCTGAGACGTTTAACACCAGATGGACACGAAGGAGTTCAGTGCTGTGGTGTGTTTTTGTGTTTCAGCCCAGAGGTGAGGTGTTTGCTGGAGCCCGTTGCCTCCGTTTTGCTGCTTTGGTTCTGCTGGCTTTTCTGGCTGCCTTCTCCTCACTTCCCGGCCCAGCCCTGGCTCCACCTTGAGTCTCTCTGTACCAGGCAAAATCCCCTCTGTTGCTTAGTCACCCTGATCAGGAGCCAGAACAAACCAGCCAGCCGGCCAACAGGATTTACTTGTTTCTCCGTCAGCACCGCCCCCCACCCGCCAATGGTCTGTGATCTCCCAGTTATTGTTCAGAGCGTGGGCTCTCCTGGTGGTTTGGTGGGTGCTGTTTAGAGGAAGAGAGGAAAGCGAAGTTCTTCTAAAGCAAGGCAGTGTGAGCGGCAAAGTTGAAACAAAAATAAAGCAAGTTAGGGCGCCTGGGTGGCTCAGTCATTAAGCCTCTGCCTTCGGCTCAGGGCATGATCCCAGAGTCCTGGGATCGAGCCCCACATCAGGCTCCTCCGCTGGGAGCCTGCTTCTTCCTCTCCCACTCTCCCTGCTTGTGTTCCCTCTCTCGCTGGCTGTCTCTCTGTCAAATAAATAAATAAAATCTTAAAAAAAAATAAAGCAAGTTAGAGAGGATCATGGTATGGGGATGGGGAGATATGTATTCAGAAAATGTTTCCTTGGCACCTACCCTGTGCCTATTCAATGAAGAGGGTGTGTGGGGGTTGAGGGGTGCTGGGCAGGGGTAGGCTGAGTGCCTGCCTGGGCCTCCTGTTCTGGTCTCATATCAGGAGTGGGAAGGAACCCCTGTCTGCATGTCTGTCTCTCCCCTCCAAGGCAGACCGGTCAGGAATACATGGAGCTGTGGACAGGAAATGTGTGGTTTTGGTGGTCTGAGAGGAAACAATGACGTTTGCTCCTGCAGGAGCAGGGTAGGGGCTGGGACTCTCCCCAGGAAGTGACTCAGGGTCCTGAGATGTTTGTGACGTGGCTTTCTTTCTCTTGCTGGAGGGCTGTGGGTGGGTCCCTGAGTGCTGTACTGGGTTTCCTGACCTGGGACACCTGAGCAGCCAGCCAGAGCTTGCATTCAGAGATGTGAGCACCACCTGTTGTCACAGGTATTTGGGGACTCTCAGAATGCTGGGAAGCTCTCCCCCGAAGCTGCCAGAGAGAAGTGCTCTACTGGTTCCTCATTCCTCCCCCACTCACCCTCGTTGCCCGCAGCCCCAGAAGGGGGCAGCCCTGTGACTTCCCTTGTGGGGCGCAGCCTGGCAGCAGAGCTGGTGGTGGGAGGGTGGGGCAGACACACCTCAAGCATTTCAGGTTTCTCAACAAAGAACTTCAGATTACAGAAACCATAGGAGGCACTTAAACTCTCAGTGTGCTGGGAAAATAATCGTCACCATTTACTACCTGTTCCCATGTACCTCTTTTATCTAGCTATCTATCCACCTTATCATTTTATAATTTATAGAAGTAAGGCTAAAGAAATAGCAAAAATAGGGGCACCTGGGTGGCTCAGTCAGTTAAGCATCTTCCTTCGGCTCAGGTCATGATCCCAGGGTCCTGGGTTCGAGTTCTACCATTGGGCTACCTGCTCAGTGGGGAGCTTGCTTCTCCTTCTCCCACTCCCCCTTCTTGTGTGCTCTCTCTGTCAAATAAATAAAAATCTTTAAAAAAAAACAGAAATAGTAAAATAACTTTATTAGACATTATAATAAGAATTTAGATATGGCAAACTCAAATTTTTATTCCATATTTTCCTGGACTTGAAAACATACAAATGTTTGCTTGTGTGTCATTTATGTGTTCCATAATTACAAAACTTTTTTTTAAAAAAGATTTTATTTATTTGACACAGAGAGAGAAAGCACAAGCAGGGGGAGCTGCAGGCAGAGGCAAAGGGAGAAGCAGGCTCCTCGCTGAGCAGGGAGCCTGATGCGGCCCGATCCCAGGACCCTGGGATCATGACCTGAGCTGAAGGCAGACACTACCAACTGAGCCACTCAGGCGTCCCAAAATATTTTCATTTTTAGATTTATAAATACCAAATGATCAACCTTTTTTTCCTTTTAACCAAATGACCAATCTAATGAATGTTTTTATTTCTACATATCTTCCCAGCTACCTTGTTACACTCCCCTATCTTCAGCATTTTTCCACTTATAAACTGTATCAAGTAAAATTCTGTGCATAAACATCAGATGAAAGAATGTCATGTGTCTTTTTAGCAAAAAGAATGTCATGTGTCTTTTCAGGTTCATGCAAAATATCGTGTGATGCAGTTCTTCCTGCTGAATAACTAACTGGATGAGAATGCCGTATCTCTTTTTTATCCTTAGAAATACACCATTCCCTCATGACTCTTGCAAGCTTGTTTGGAGGGCAGCGCAGCTACTTGTAGGCCCTTTATGAAGTAATGGTCTCCTCCCTCAGGGAGCACCATCTTGCTTGGCCGAGCATGCAGCTTTAGGATAGACGCACGTGGAGGCGTGAGGAAGGCTAGCAAGCCAGATCAGCAGAATGGACCCTGGTAGTCAGCGAGGTGAGCCACCTTGCTGACAACACACCTGGTTCTCTCACGCATTGATGTAGGGTGTTGTCATCCAAAGACTCGTAGCATGAGACCTCACTTAGATGGTCAGTTTCACCACGGTCATTAGGCTTGCTATGCGTCTCTTTGCATTTTGATTCCTCTCGTTGATTCGTCTCTTTGAATCTTTTGATTCATCTGATAATTGTGAATGTATTCTTCTGTCAATTTTCTCCTCTTTGCTGTTATGTGAAGAAAATTTTCAGTTCTCAGTTCTCAACTGTGTTCAAGGAAAACTAAAACAAACAAAACCCAACACATACATAAAGATGGTGTCTTCAAACTTTTTAAGGTAACTTTTGGAAAGATGATGCGATACTTTGGACATCATCATAAGAAAACTGAAGGATGACACGGGTGATGTCACGGAAATGAGTTATGTCACTCGCGCAGTGTCCTCCAAGCATTCCCATCTCTCTTCTGTTTTCTCATATCTTTTATTTTTCCAAAAATATTTTATTTATTTATTTGACAGAGAGAGAGAGAACGCAACAAGCACGGGGGAGCAGCAGGCAGAAGGACAGGGAGAAGCAGGCTCCCCCCCATGAACAAGGAGCCCAGTGTGGGGCTTGATCCCAGGATCGTGACATGAGCTGAAGGCAGACAACCAACTGAGCCATCCAGGTGCCCCATTTTCTTATATCTTGAAATGTTTCAAGATATAGAAAAATGCGATCACCAAGACTTCAAAATATAGCTTTGTTTTGTAAAAGGGTCCAATGGACCCCTATGGTGATTAAAGACAGACTGAGTTTTATTTATTTATTTATTTATTTATTTATTTATTTATTTATTTATTTAAAGTAAGTCTTCTCTTTGTTCTGTAGAAGAACTCTAAGTAAGAATAAAAGTTATGAAATATAAATCCTTGCAAATAGATAGAACTACTCAAGAGGGAAGCTCAACACATAAAATGTAGGTTTCTTTTAAAGCTTACAACAAACATTAGTGTTTGTCTAACATCACTCTTTCCTTTTATCCTCCCAGCTTCTGGAGGCTTTGTTAGGGAGCCACTCAACCACGTGTGAAGAGGTAAAGTGATGCTGTCTCCACTGTGGGGGTGCCTTTAGCTCCGAGCTGGACATGATGCTCTTTCCTTACTGTCACAGTTCTGTGAGCACTGACATGTGTCTCACCTCTTTATCTCCGCTTCCAGCCTCAGGCAGTCCCTGGTCCCCACATTTCTCCATCTGTCAGCTGCCTTTATGCCACTTTTCCTGACCTCCCAGGCAGACGTTCTCCCTTCAGTCCTTGTCTCTCTGACCAGGTGCTCCCTCTGCCCTTGCTGCCACTCTTTAGCTGGGACCGGCCCTGGGAAAGCTCATGCTGCCATGGGTCTCTGTTCTACTTCAGCTCTGTGCACACTTCTCTTTGGTGAGCTAGTTTCCTCAGGCCCGCAGGAGCTCTTCCCATCTGTCAGCCTCCCACCTCTGCAGGGGAACTTTCTTCTAATTCCTGGGGGGGAAATGCAAGGCCCTTAGGCACAACTTCCCCCAGTCTCCACCAGCCCCAGACAGACCTTCCTCCACACCCACCCTTACCTCTTTTCCTCCTGTCCTGGGAACCGGGGGGCCCCCTCCAGCCCCTGATCCTGCCTGTTTTGTATTCTTTCTGGCTTTGGCCATGGTTTTCTCCTCTCTCCCCTGTTTTTTGATCCCTCTCTCCCAGGGCTCCTTTTTCTCCTATATATCAGGCAGGGGACAAAAACACACCTGTTATTTTAACAGAAAGAATCTAACTGAGGAACTTGTTTGCTTGGTCCCTGAAAAGGCCTACGGTGGCAGCAATTTCAGGAGGCAGCAGCCACCGCCAGGGCTGGGGGGCCAAGGGAGGAGGTGGGAGTCATCAGTGTGGCAGCGGGGCTCTGAGACTGAAGCCTCTGCGAAGGGACGCTTCTTGCGGCACACCGGCTCCGAGGACTGCTGCCCCAGCGATGGGAGAACTGCACGCTGGCCTCAGCTGCCTTTGGGGGACAAGATCCAAGCCACGTCGGGCTGCTCGGTTGTGACAGACAGTGTGCCTTTGCGGGGAAAGGGCCCTGCTGGGTGAAGGAGCAGGCTGGCCTGTGCTGGGGGCACCAGGAGCCATGGGGAGCAGGCCCCTCCTGCCTGCAGTTCCCCCAACCCCAGTGGTGCCTCCCCTGGCAGAGCTCCTGGGGATTCAGTGGCAAGAGGAAATGTGGTTTGTGGAGTCCCTGGCATGGCAGAGTATGCACAGAAGAGTAGTCGTGAAGCCGGCAGACACCAACCTCGTCGTCTCCTACCCCTCCTTTCCGTTTTCTTTCCTACAGATGCAATACTTGGGTAGTTTCCGTGAAGTGTCTGCTCTTCCTTGGCCCCCTCTGTTTCCTCAAGCTTCTGAAACGTGGCCTTGCTGTCATCGTGCTACCTGAACTTAGCTGGGAGAGGCTCCTCATCGGGCAGACCGCAGGCGCCTGTTTCTGTGCTTGTTGCGTCTGGCTCCGAGTGAGCCGTGGGACACAGTGGACCTGGGACCGCCTCCTGCTTCTGTGACTGCTCACACGCTTGTCCCCTGCGTCTCTGTGTCTACTGCTCCTCATTCTCCTCCTGGGTCCCCTCCTTTGCTTTCCCCTCAAGTGCCGCTGTTCCCTGGGCTTCTAGCCTTAGCCCCCTCTCTTCTCGTGCGCGTTTCTCCCCAGGGGCCTCATTCGGGTGCATGGCTTCAGTCAGCACCTCTATGTATGCAAGTTGACCTCCAGACCTTCGTGTCCATAGGCCACAATTGGCAGCCTGCTGGCCATCTCTACCGGACACCCCACAGCCACTTCAAGTTACATATGGCCAAAGCTGAACTCGCATCTTCCCCTTCAAATACGCTTCTCTGCCCGTTCTCTCTCTCTCTTTGAATATTTTATTAGGCCAATGAGAAAAATATCCACTCTCTGTGCTAAGGTATTTTAATAGTTTGGTAATTTGAAGATAGGAATATGCAGAAATTAACAGGAAACTTCTCGAACAAAATGTTATGCTTTCACAGGAGTACATATCTTACAAACGTTGCTGAAGAGAGCGCATAGTGCAGTCACCAAATGATGCATTCAGATACTAATAGTACCTCAGTGAGTTTTTTAAGCATCACGTGGAGCTAATTTTGTCTTTCCTGTGAACTTCTAAACATCTGCCTTCCTGAATCTTAGTTTTTATGCCATACCATGCCCAGTCTTTCACGTCTTGACTTTCATAAAACCCAGGGTGATATTGTTGCTTTCCCTCCAAATTTCCATTGCTTTCATAGCATCAGTGATGTCTTCTGTCTTCCATCCTCTGTAGCGTTTTATTCATCATGAGAGATCGGAAGAACAGAGGAAGTCAAGAGCTTCCCACATACTGTGTTTTTAACAGGCTGCCCCCACAGGTGTCACATAGACAAGGGATTTGTGGGCCTTCAAGCATGTGGTTCGAATCCATCTGAAATGCACCCCCCCCATGGTATTAGCAGCTATTTATTCTGCATTTACCGTGTGCCGGGAAAATCCCCACCCCGGATCAATATTTTATATTGTAGGGGAGGGAGAATTCTTCCAGTTGGGCTGGGAACTAAACTGACATGAGACAATCAACAGGAGAAAAAATGCAAAGTTTTATTACGTGCACATGGAGGTTGAATAATGAAATTGGGACCCAAAGAAATGACCAAGGCAGGCCGTTTTTATACCTTTTAGACAAAGAAGTAATAAAGGATAAGGAAAACAGATGTTTGGAAGCTTTAATTCGTAAAGAATTCTAAGCAGAATTTGGGCTGAGGCAGATCGTAAAAAACTAACAAGGTGTTTATTTCTACAGCTTTTTTTGGCTTTCGAGTTCCTATCTCTGGTGAGAAGGGTGTCTCTTCCCTTCTCAGTACGGGGAGGACAGGATTCGTGTGAGAGGTGTGTTTCCTGCTTTCAGGGGTCAGAGGAGGGTCTGAGTGTCCCTGCACTGGCTGTGGCCCCAGAGGCTCCAGGGCAAGACAGCATGTGGTGGGCGTGCATTTCCGGGCAGCCTGCTCTGGGCCCCTGTAATACATATTTTCTCCATCCTCACAATAAGCCTGTGAGGTAAGTATTAAAAGCCCCTCCTGTTGCATGGTGCACTGGGTGTTATACGCAACTAATGAATCATCGAGCTTTACATCAAGGACCAGGGATGTACTGTATGGTGACTAACATAATATAATAAAAAAACATTAAAATAAAAAAATGAAAAAAAAAATAAAAACCCCTTGATAAAGATGAAGAAACTAAGGCTCAAAGAGTTTTTAGAAATCTCACAAAGCCAAACAGGGCAGAAACGGAGTTGGTCCCAAGCCTCCGGCGGCAGCTGTGCGGGTGCCGCTGTGACCCGCAGGTCTGCGGTTCCCGAGGGCGCTCTCCTGTGCTCGCCCCAGACCAGGGAGCCCCCGCCGGCCCGTTCTAACACAGCCCGCCCCCCCAGGGCCCCGCCTGCCGCCGGGCCCCAGCGCTCCTTAGCTGTCTCCGTCCGCGGTCTCAGGGTCTCAGAGCACGTGAGCCCTGCGCTTCGCGCCCCCGCGGGCTGTTCCAACGTGATGGTCGTGTCACTGCGTCTGGGACACTCGGGGGACATTTACTGAGCTCCGTAACGTGCTCTTCACTGTGCTAAGTGCTAGCAACAGGGCATCCTCCTTCCCTCTTCGGGTTATAACGCCAGTGCCACTCTGCTCACTGCTGCGTCGGCACAGCTGGGCTCCTCGGTGGTACCGCTCACCTGTCACCTTGCAGGTGCTGTCCTTCAGAGTAACTACTCGCAGTTTCCTATAGTGAGGGGCGTCACAGACGTTGGAGGAAATGATAAATGTTCCCACTACACTGAACATGTGTTAAAGGCTCAACCATAAATATATAAGCAACCTCACTGTTTAAGTCCAACTTTGCAAACTTACCCAGCACAGAGCCAGCACCTTCAGCCAAAGCCACTCATTTATACCCCAGCAAACTGGTGTTAGGAATCATATCTGTGTTCAAGGAAGATTAAGTTAGGTCATATTAGGAGTATATTTTAAAAAGTTAACTTCACTTTAATATTTATTTATTCAACATATGCTTATTGCAAGCTTTCCTGTGCCAGACACTCTTCAAGGTGTGAAGGTTTAGCAGGAGACAAAACACAAAGATCACATTATACACATGTATTTGCATACATGTTGCAAAAAAGTAGAAATTACATATAGGCAAAAAAAAAAAAAAAAAAAGGAAAAAGGAAAAAGGAGAATAAGAAAATATATATAGGGGGCGCCTGACTGGCTCTGCCTCCGGCTCAGGGCGTGATCCCAGAGTCCTGGGATTGAGCCCCACATCAGGCTCCCTGCTGGGAGCCTGCTTCTTCCTCTCCCACTCCCCCTGCTTGTGTTCCCTCTCTCGCCGGCTGTCTCTCTGTCTGTCAAATAAATAAATAAAATCTTAAAAAAAAAAAAAAGAACACAAGTGAGGAAGCACATATACACTGAAAAATTAAGCAGGATGATAGAACTATATGCATTTTCTTTCTTTCTTTCTTTCTTTCTTTCTTTCTTTCTTTCTTTCTTTCTTTCTTTCTCTTTCTTTCTTTCTTTCTTTCTTTCTTTCTTTCTTTCTTTCATGTATTTGAGAGAGAGAGAGCATGAGCAGGGGGAAGAGCAGAGGGAGAAGGACAAGCAGACTCTGTGCTGAGCACGGAGACAACATGGGGCACGATCCCATGACCCTTAGATCATGACCTGAGCCAAAATCAAGTGTCGGACACTTAACCAACTGAGACACCTAGGCGCCTGGTGTTCTATGTTATAAACATTCATATTTTACTCAACAGTGGAATAAGACTTGATTATTGTAACACATCTAAACATTGTAAATACCTTCTCATGTCATTAAATAGTCTTCTACCTTATTGTTTTTAACGATAGTGTAGTATAATTGGAATCTATTTGATCAGAGTTTATAGCTGGTCAAGAGCATCTGTACCTAACTGTGAAAGTGTCAACACTAAAGATGTTACATTTATTTACTTCTCAGATATTATTATAGTGTGTTATATTAGTTCTCAAATCTTACATTTTCCTGGTTCTCAGACTTTAGTGAATATAAGACTTACCTTGGGAGCCTGTTAATAGCTGAGATTCTTGGGCTCCATACTCAGAGATTCTAATTCAGGAGGTCATGCATCTGCATTTTAATGAGTCTCACCAACCAAGGGATTATGAGGTAGGTGGTCCTAGAGCCACTGTGAGAATCTTGGATGTGACTTATAGGAATAGCATTTTTTAGGATCTCAACTCCCTTTACTTCATATGAGTCGTGGGAGTTAAGTTTCCATCAAGGTAAGGTGGTTGAACTATACTAGGTATTTAAGAGAGTGAATCAGAGAGGGTTGAATTTGAGTTGGTTAGGGACTATTGGAGCCAAAGCTGAGGAAAATACCACCCCAAGTCTAAGGGACAGGGCAGCTTTGAAACTAGGGATCAAACAGAAGGTCAACAGACAGAAGGACCTGGAACAGAGTGGAAGCAGGGAGGAAAGTTCTAGACATATCTATCAATTAATGTCCGTGGCGCTGTTCTGTGCTTTCTTGGTGCTGTTGGGTGTTTGGTCAACAGCCAGGTCAGCCTGGCTTAAAGTGTATAGTCAAGGGCAATGAGAGTTTGCGAAAGCCCATGACATACATTACCCACAGGTCAGACAGAGATTTCCGACTCTCAAGACTCAATAATATTAACTTGACCCATCCCCACACTAAATCTTGGCCAGCAGAAATCCCAAATCTGGGTGATCTCAGTGCATCTCAGGGTCTCAGTCTTGTGGCTGCCTCTTACTTGCATTGGATTTCTGCCTTTTTGACATGGATGGTTCAGCTTCTTCTCGGATTTCCACCAAAAACCACCTACACAGCATCCAGATTTTTTTTTTTTAAGTCAAGATTTGGGGGTCCTGGGCAGGGTTACATCACATTCCATACAGCCTCCACCTTTTATGGATCCCCCCCCCATCTCTCTCTTCCCTCCTGGAACATCCCAGATTCATTTCCTGACTAACAGCTTGTCAGTCCTTTTTTAAAAAATTTCATTCGTGTGCACGCTCTGGGTCTTGGCTTTCACCCTGAACTAACGCCAAGGCGTTTTTTCTTGACAGTTTCAATCTGAAGAGATATTTTGGTTTTATAATAAAACCCCTTCCCTTTTTATGCACATCCCTGAGCCTGTCCTTGTATCAGGGGGTGGGGAGGGGGATAATTCCTTCTAGCTTCCTGGTTAGCCCTTAGCCAGCAGCAGACCGCAGTTGGAAGCCAGTCCTCAGTCAGCAGCCATGGTCATTAGCAAATGAATAGCCATCTATTAGCACTGCACAATTCCATCAATGGGAGATCAGGTTATTCTGTTTCCATCGTGGTCTTTCCTTCCATTCTTCCTTTCTTTGTCTTTCTGCAGGGTGGCTGGCATGGGGTTCCTCTGGGTGGAGATATTTAAAACACAGTGGGCCCTTGAATAACACTGGGGCTGGGGGGACCCACCCCTCTCTCCCACACAGTTGAAAAAATGCCCTTCTATCTTCTGTCTCCCCCAAAACTTAACTACTAATAGCCTACTGTTGGCCAAAAGCCTTACCGATAACATAAACAGCCAATTAACACATAGTTTGTATGTTGTATGTATTATATACTGTATTTTTACAATCATACCTTTTTCTTAATTTTTTTTTGTCATTTCTAGGCAACCCACTTTGTGAGTTTTTCAAGTTGTCACAAATCTCCAAAACATTTTCCAATAATATAGTGAAAAAAATCCACGTATATGTTGGCCCATGCAGTTTAAACCGTGTTGTTCAAGGGTCAACTGTACTTGCCCTCCGGAGTTGGCTGTGATCACATACAGAACGGTAGGTACCGAAATGAACCTGTGGTTTATTCCATGTGTAAGTGGGCACTACCCTTCCTCTCCAGGAGATTTTGCAGATAAAAACAACATTTGAAGACCTACTTATTGACATTACAACAATTCTGAAATTCAGATGTGTCTTAAAATTGAAATGCACATTTAATATAGTGTTTTCGCTGCCCCCCAATGCTGTTTTTTATTTTTATTTTTTCATTTTTTAAAATTTAAATTCAATTAACTAACATATAATGTATTATTGGTTTCAGGGGTACAGGCCTGTGATTCATCAGTCTTATATAACACCCAGTGCTCATTACAACACACACCCTCCCCAATGTCCATCACCCAGTTAGCCCGTTTCCCCACCCCACTTCCACCCCCCCCCACCCTCCAGCA
>NC_048219.1:89092790-89115959 GCF_002007445.2 Ailuropoda melanoleuca
AGAGTCTCTTATGGTTTGTCTCCCTCTCTGGTTTCATCTTGTTTCATTTTTTACTCTCTTCCCCTATGATCCTCTGCCTTGTTTCTTAAATTCCACATATCAGTGAGGTCCTATGATAATAGTCTCTCTGACTGACTTATTTCACTGTTTAATACCCTCTAGTTCCATCCACATCGTTGCAAATGGCAAGATTTCATTTTTTTTTTGATGGCTGTGTAAAAATGCTGCTTTTCAATCAGTGGTTCCTCTTAACAATCCACAGTGTTATAGAATAATGTAAGTGTAACACCACCTATCCAGAAAGCATCTGGATTTAAGAATTGTGTAGCATTCTCTGCTCTACAACCCCAGGTACTGATGAACATAAGAAAGGGAGAATCTCCAGTCCATTTGAAATTCCAGGAAAGAACACAAGATGTTAACTACTCACTGTTCGCCCAGGACCATGGCAGCAAAATGAGATTTTCCCATTTCTATTGCCTAATGATGGGTCTACTGGAAACATTGCAGGAAGTCACCACAAGGTGGCGCACAAGCACCAGGCATGAAGTTCTGAGGGCCATCAGCTGCAAGGATGTGGTTGGTCCTTTGTGGATGGCTGTTCTTGAGCATCTAAGGGGCCACGCTGTGGCTGATCCCACTGAGCCAGGTGAAGACGCAGACTCCATGGAGCAGCTGGAGGAGGGTTTGGGCAGCATGAATAGGGAAAGAAGTTAGGAGTCATTCATTAGAATAGCAATATATATTGAATAAATGCCTACAATTGGCTAGGTGTAGGGGATATAGGTAGAGAATAAGATAGTGTTAAATAACAAAAAATTCAACTGAGTAAATTTTAAAGATTTAATTGACTTTATTAATTGACGCGTGAATCAGACAGCACCCTGACTAGCAAGTAGAAGGGAGCACCAAAGGGCTACAGAAAAGGAAAAGTTTTTATTTTTATTTATTTATTTTTAAAGATTTAAGTAATCTTTACACTCAATGTGGGGCTCGAACTCATAACCCTGAGATCAAGAGTCACATGCTCTTCTGACTGAGCCATCCAGGCGCCCCACGGAAAGGTCTTTTAAGGTAGAATGAGGGATACCTGTGTGGCTCAGTCAGGTAAGTGTCTGACTCCCGATTTCGGCTCAGGTCATGGTCTCAGGGTTGTGAGATCCAGCCCGGAGTCGGGCTCCATGCTGGGTGTGGAGTCTGCTTGTTCCTCTCTGCCCCCTCCCGTCCCCTCTCTTTTTTTTTCTCTCCCTCTCTAAAAAAAATAGGTAGATGGGAGCAGAAAAGAGAAAATTATTAGCAAAGAATCTATTGTTTTAGGCAAGTTTGCCTCCTCAGGAGAATGGAAGGGGCCCATCAGTAAATTTCCTAGTGTGGACTGATGAGGAAGAAGCAGGAAAGTGGTCACCTTTAGTCCAGAAGGCTCGCCTGTAGCCTGCATAGTTGTGATAAAGATCAAATTAGTGCTGGTTGCTACATTTATTTTTATTTATTTATTTATTTTTATTTTTTTAAAGATTTATTTATTTATTTGACAGAGAAAGAGACAGCCAGCGAGAGAGGGAACACAAGCAGGGGAAGTGGGAGAGAAAGAAGCAGGCTCACAGCACAGGAGCCTTGATGTGGGGCTCGATCCCACAACGCTGGGATCACGCCCTGAGCTGAAGGCAGATGCTTAACCGCCGTGCCACCCAGGCGCCCCACTACATTTATTTTTAAAGACTCATTTATTTCCTTTAGAGAGAGAGAGTGAGCAGGGGAGGGGTAGAGGGAGAGAATCTCAGGCCGACTTCTCACTGAACATGGAGCCAGATGCAGCGCTGTAGGCGGAGCTTGATCTCATGACCCTGAGATCATGACCTGAGCTGAAACCAAGAGTCAGATGCTTAACAGACTGAGCCGCCCAAGCGCCCTCTGGTGGCTACATTCTTAAAAGGTCTCATGACTGCCTCTAAATCTCACTGATAGTTAATATGGAAATGAATGATAATCACCAGAGAAATCTTGCAAAAATCATTTAATGAGTAGAAATTCGAAGACGACATTTCTGATCTAATGCTCCCTGCACGTCCTTCCCCCTTGAGCACATCAGCTTCATACACCAAAAGTGCAGCTCTTTCTGCCCACGGGTCCTATCCTTGTGCTACTTAGAGAAATTTACTAAGTTGAACTGTAAAATGCCTCAAGAATCCTTTCCTGACCCTCCCACTTAAGGATCCTACAACATTTTTATGGCCCATATGGGGTTTACAGAGGGAATCCAAGAGCGTCAGTTTGGCTTGGTGAGTCTTTTCTGCCCCCGGTCCTTGTTTCTGACCTGTTCTTTTTCTTTTTCAGAAATGTCCTGAATAGTATGACCCTTCAGAAGGTGCCTTGCCTGAGTGCTCAGGAGACAACATATTGCCTGTGGCTACGCTATGGGGAGAGGCAGACTCCTGCCTCCTGGCTGGACATCAATACCTTGGCCATAATGGCATTGGGTTCAGAAATCAGGCTCTTCCTGTTTTTTATTTTTATTTATTTTTAGATTTTATTTATTTATTTATCAGAGAGAGAGAGAGAAAGCACAAGCAGGGAGAGCAGCAGCCGGAAGGAGAAGCAGGCTTCTGCTGAGCAGAGAGCCCGACATGGGACTTGATCCCAGGACCATGGGATCATGACTTGAGCTGAAGGTAGAGACTCAACCAACTGAGCCACCCAGGCGTCCCTGTAGCTAAATATTTTTGTTGCAGCTTAATTATATTGTCTTCTTTTCTTTCTTAATTATTTTAATGATTTTCAAAATGTCTTGGTTCTCTCATTTATTAATCAGTTATGTGGCTATTCTGTTTTCTAGTCATGAATTTTTACTTATGTGTTTATATTTTCCTTCTTCCTGCTTTAAGTCTGTGTTTTAATTTTCTAAGTTATTATTTTTTAAAAAGATTTTATTTATTTATTTGACACACAGAGAGAGACAGCGAGAGAGGGAACATGAGCAGGGACAGAGATAAAGAAGAAGCAGAGTCCCCACTGAGCAGGGAACCTGATGTGGGGCTCGATCCCAAGACCCTGGGATCATAACCTGAGATGAAGGCAGATGCTTAATGACTGAGCCACCCAGGCACCCCTAATTGAATTGACTATAGTTTATTCCTTTTTTATTCTTTATTGTTAATAAAATGCTTAAGGCTCCAGCTCCAGATTTTAATATTTTGTGACTTTTAAAAAATTTTGTGACTTTTTATTGTTTTCTTTTAAAATTTTCTTAATTGTAATTTTGCTTTCTTTCTTAACCTGAGTTATTTAGAGGACTGCTTTTAAAATTCCAAATATTTTCATATATTCCTTTTTAATCAATTTGTAGTTTTACTAGCATTATCATAAAAAATGTGACCTGCAGTATTTATGCTTTTTGGAAGTTATTGCAGTTTTCATCATATTGGGTTAGCTTTTATAAATCTTTCATGGGTGCTTAAAAATATGTGCATTTTCAGGGCGCCTGGGTGGCTCAGTTGGTTGGGTGTCTGCCTTCAATTCAGGTTATGATCCCAGGATTCTGGGATCTAGCCCCAAGTTGGACTCCCTGCTAAGAGGGGACTCTGCTTCTCCCTCTCCCTCTGCCCCTCTCCCTGCTCATGCTCACTCTCTCTCATAAATAAATAAATAAATAAATAAATAAAATCTTTAAAAAAAAGTATGTGCATTTTCTGAAGTGTGTAGATTCATATATACCTATAAAATCAAAAACACTAAAAAAAGTGTTAACTAGATACTGTATGAAGCACTTTATTGTTTCATACCTTATCTCAGTAGGTAATCTTATTTTTATCATTTCCATTTTACAAATGAGGAAATTAAGATTTGAAGAGATTTTAGTGTGTCTGCCTTCAATTCAGGTTATGATCCCAGGGTTCTGGGATCTCGCCCCGAGTTGGACTCCCTGCTCAGTAGTGTGAGCATCATAAAGCTAGTTAAGTGTGATGGAGCCAGAAATTCAACCCTGAATAGTTTGCCTCCAGAGTTCATTGTCTTCACCATTACTTTAAACAAATTTCCTGTGCACTTACTTATTTTCTAGTTTTAATCCTCATCTCAGCTTTCAATCTGAGAGTGATGAATTTCAAGAAAAAAAAGTAGAAGAAAACCAAGGAGAAATCAATGTTTGTTATTACTTACTAATTTTTACAAGGATTATAATTTGAGTATGCAAGCTCTTCAGATAAGCCTTGAGAGTTATGATTCATTAAACTTAAAATTGTAGGGTTATTGGAGGATATTATATAACATTTAATTTTTCTTTCTACTATCAGACATTCCTAAAAAAATATTAGAGTCCCAGAAGCCAAAAGTTGTGGAATTCTACCTATTACAGATTTATTTTTTATTTTTATTTTTTAAAAGATTTTATTTATTTATTTTACAGAGACAGCCAGCGAGAGAGGGAACACAGGCAGGGGGTGTGGGAGAGGAAGAAGCAGGTTCATAGCAGAGGAGCCCGATGTGGGGCTCGATCCCAGGACCCCAGGATCACGCCCTGAGCTGAAGACAGATGCTTAACGATGGAGGCACCCAGGTGCCCCTACCTATTACACATTTGAACTAGATGTCTAAGATTACAAAGAAAGAAAAAGCCAAGAATGCTGAATCAACCAGCTCAGCCAGATGGGGAGGTGGAATTTCTTGGAGCATCTGGAAGGGATTTCAAAATTCATCCCCAGTGGAGTCAGGCTCATCTGGGACCCCAGGGCTCTTATACTTGTGGTTGCCAGATTTCCAAACATGGTAGGGTTTCTCCTGCTGGTCATCAACACAACCTTTCCATCTTTCTTCCTTGTCTTGGTACAAGCATTCTTCTTCTGGATCCCCAGCTGGGGAGCAGTCATAGCTTCTTCCCTTCCTTTGATCCTTAAACATCCCCAGACCTGTATAAGTGAGCTGATTTCTTGTATTTCCTGTTTCAGATGGGTCATGTAGGCAATAGCATAACCAGTTACCTTTCTACTGGGGAAAAAAGTATACCTCACAGGTGAATGGCCCAATTTTTCTCGTTGGTGCTAATCCCTGAGGATCTAGATCTTCAAGCTCAGCTTTTTCTTGTCTGGGAAGAGACTTTTGATGTTGTTCCTCCCCAAGCTGTTTTTTTGTTTCATCATCAGATTCCCTCAGAGATGTGCTTCTTCTAAGGTTTCTCTCATTGTTGCCCCCAAGATGACTCTCACCCTTTCTTGAAGGGGGCCTTTGCTCTCTAACCTCTAGTCTCTTGTCAGTCCTGGGTTTTGGGCTCAGGTCTCTTACTTGATGTCCCCCATCATCATTGGGTTCTGAGCTCAGGCCTGTATCTTGGTGTCTTCCATAGTTCCTGGGTTGTGGGCTCACATCCCTTTCTTGGTGTCTTTTGTCATCTCTTGGTCTTGGGGTGTGGTCTCTATGTTGGAATAGTTCATATTTTGGATTTGGTCTCTGCTCCCTCATTTGGCTTCTTCTATCACTCCTGGGTTCCAGTCTCTGCTCCCTAATTTTGTGTCCCCCATTATTATTGGGCTTTGGGCTCAGGTCTCTTACTTGGCTTCTCTAATCATCCCTTAGTGCAGGGATCTGGGCTCTGTGTTGAAATCTTTCATATTGTCTTGGAGTTGGTCTCTACTCTCTTACTTGACTTCTACTGTTCCTGAGTTCTGGTCTCATGCCTCTCTCTTGGTGTCTCCTAACATCCCTTGGTGCTGGGATTTGGTCTCTCACTATATATCTCTTATTTTCTGTTGGAGTTGGTCTCTGCTGTCTCCCTTCATTCCTGGGTTTTGCGTTCTGCTCCCTAGCCTGGTGTTCCCTATCATTCCTGGGATCAGGGCTCAGATCTTTCATTTGGCTTCTCTCACTATCTCTTGGTGAAGGGATCTGGTGTCCATGTTGGATACTTTCATATTGTCTTGGAGCTGGTCTCTGCTCTATAATATAGTATCTCCCATTATCCCTTGGTGCTGAGGTTTGGTCTCGCACTTGGTGTCTCTCATATTCTGCTACAGCTGGTCTCTGCTCCCTAATGTGGTATCCCCCATCATTCCTGGGCTCAGGGCTCACCTCTCTCACTTGGCTTTTCTCATCATCCCTTAGTGCAGGGATCTGGTCTCTATATTGGAATCTTTCATATTGTCTTGGAACTGGTATATGCTCTGTGATATGATATCTTCTATCATTTCTGGGTTCAGTGTTCAGTTACCCAACTTGGCTTCTTTCGCCATCCCTTGGTGTGGAAATTTGGTCTCTATGTTGGGATCTTTCATATTGTGTTGGAAGTGGTCTCTGCTCCCTAACTTGGTATCCCCCATCACTCTTGGGTTCAGGGCTCAGGTCTCTCACTAGGCTTCTCCCACCATCTCTTGATGCAGGGATCTGGTCTTTATGTTGGAGTGTTTCATACTGTCTTGGAACTGGTCTCTGCTCCCTAGCTTGGCTTTTCCTGTAATTCCTGAGTGTTGGTCTCTCGTCTCTCTCCTGGTGTTTCCCATCATACCTTGATGCTGTTTGGTCTCTCAGTTGGTGTCTCTCATCTTCTATTGGAGCTAATCTCTGTTCCCTAGCTTGGTGTCTCCCATCATTTCTGGGTTTGGGGCTCAGGTCTCTTACTTGATGTCTCCCATCATCACTTGGTGCTACAGTTTGGTCACTATGGTGGATTCTTTCATATTTTCTTAAAGCTGTCCTCTGATCCCTAACATGGTTTCTCCCATCATCCATGTTTTCTGGACCTAGGTCTCTTACTTGTTTGCCATAATTTCAAAGTTCTGAGCTCTGCTTCTTAACTTGGTGTCTCTCATCATTGCTGGGCTTTGGGCTCAGGTCTCTCACTTGGTGTCTCTCATCATTCTTTGTTACTGTGGTGTGACTTTTCACCTTGTATTTTCCATTTTCCTGTGGTATTGGAGTTTGATCACTAATTCCCAGTCTCTCATCCTCTCTTGGAGATGGTCTCTGCTCTCTAGTTTGCTGTCTTCCACTATTTTGAATATCTGATCTCAGCCCTCTCACTGGATGTCTCTCTTCATCCATTGGTGCTGAGGTCTGAGCACTTATCTGTTGTCTCTCATCATCTTTCTCTTCTGGTCTTCATTCTCTAGTTTTTTGTGCTTTACCACCTCCAGGTCGTGGACTTAGTTCTTTCACTGGGTGTCTTCTCTCATCATTTCTTTGTACTTCAGTCTGATCACTAACTTCCTGTATCTCGTTCCTTCTTGGTGAAGGTCTCTGTCCTCCAGGCTGTATCCCACTATTACTTAATTCTGGGCTCTGGTTTTTTACTTGGTGACACTAAGCAGCTTTTGGTGTTGGAGTCTGCTTTCTACCTTGTTGCCTTGTAATACACTGGAATTCTGGGCTGTGGTCTCTCACTTGATACCCCCCAACATCCTTTAGTTCTGGAATCCGGTCTCCCAATTGGTTATTCTCATCAACTTGTGATTCTAGTGTCTGCATACCACTTTGTTGCCTTGATTGATCCTGTGGTTCTGGTGTATGGTCTCGCACTTGATATCTCCCATCATTGCTTAGAGCTGGAAGCTGGTCTCTCACTTGTTGGCTTGCAGCATTCTGAGATACTAGAGTATTGACTTCTTTCACTTGAAGCCTCCCAATGTTCTCTGGTGTTGGGCTCTGGACACTTAGCTGGTGACTTTCATCAACTCCTGATTCTAGAATCTGCTCCCTACCAGGTTATGTTGAGTAATCTTGGTATGCCAGCCTCTGGCCTCTCACTTGAAGACTCCTGTAATCATTTTGTCTTGGAACCTGTCTCTCTCATGGCATCTCTGGTGGTCCTGGGATTCTAGGCTTGGGTCTTTTAATTGTTGTTGCCCATCATCATTTGCTGTTGAGATTTGCTTTCTCACTTGGTGTTTCTGAGCTTCCTGGGAATCTTGCCTCTGGTCTCTCATTTGATCATTCTCAGGATCTCCTGGTATTGGGTTCTGGTCTCTTGTGTGGTATCTGTGAACAACTTGGGATTCTGGGTTCTGGTCTCTCATCTGATGCTCTCCATCATGCCTTGGTATTGGCATCTGGTTTCTCACTTGGCGTCTCCCAACATCCTGGTATCTTAAGCTCTGGTTTTTTCCTTGGTATCTCTTATCATCCCTTAGTTTGGTCTCTCCCTTGGTGTTTTCTTATATCTTGTGGTTCAGGGCTCAGGTTTCCCACATGTTGTGATTCTAGGCTTTGCTCTCTTACTCCATGACTTTCATCATCACTGGGTGTTGGGATCTGGTCTCTCAGTTCATCTCTCTGACTCCCCTGGGACTCCTGGAATTCCCTCTCTAGAAATTTTTCTTTCTGCGGTTGCCTACCTTCTAGCTCTGTAGCTTGTTGTCCTTGACTTTCAGTTCTTCTTTCCCTTTCCTTTAATTCAGGACAGAGAATAGATTTTATGCATGTCTAATAGACCTTTGTCAGTCCAAATATGAGCAAAATGAATTCACTGAAATCAACTGTTTTGTCACCATCTTGATCCAGCTGTTGGAGGATATTTTCTGTCGTTTCTGACTTATTTGTTTTCTATGAGAAAAAAATCAAGAAAGGAAGGAGTGTATTTGTCACTTTTTTCTTATGTCTCTTTTGTTACCTAGAATACTTCTTAGGAGACATGTAGCAGTCCTCTTTTTTATTTCTTTTTGTTCTTTTTGTTAGGTACATCATTGAATTGTATATTTTTTCTATTGGATAAATGCATAGTTTTATATTTTGAAATCCCAGTGAGTGAAATAATTATTCCTAACAAGTATTACTAAGATATAACATTATTTTGTGAAATATTTATTAATCACCAACACCCTCTTTCTTTCTCCAGCTCTCATTTCATTTTTCAAAAATAGAACATGAGTTACTAAAGTTGAACTGTCTCATCTATCCAAGCAAAGGATCAAAAATCATTGTTGTGTACTCTTTTTTCTAAGACAATAGAGGAAGTTCACCTATTTCAATCAAAGGCAAATCCTTCTATTTGGATTTTGCTATTTGGTTATGGAGTCTGTGCCATTTACTTTCTAAATGACACAATACCTTCTGACAATCCCTCTTTCTGTTGACTTTTCAATATTTTGGTCTTCACTGGCCGTCAACTGAAACAGTTGCTTTATTAGGTATTGTATTTAAAAATATTTTTGTGCACCATCTTCCCTTCCTTCCTTCCTTCTTTCCTCCCTCCCTCCCCTTTCTCTTTTTTTCTTTCTTTCTTTCTTTCTTTCTTTCTTTCTTTCTTTCTTTCTTTCTTTCTTTCTTTCTCCTACTACCCATTATCTTTTTTTACCATTTATTTCCAGGCTTCTTGAAAGAATTATTATCTACTTCTTTACTCTTCATTCACCTTTTAGGCCATGTCACCCTGGCATTCATATTTACCACTATACCAAGTGGCTTCCTTAATGCCAAATACAATGGACACTTTTCGATCGTCATTTTATTTTACCTCTCAGCTTCAATTCACACAACTAACTAATCCTTCCTTTGGAAACATTCTTTTCTCTTGGATTCTGTGACCATCCCATTCTTCTGGTTTTCTTCCTACATCTCTGGCCCCCTTGTCCATTTTCTATTCTCATTTCTCCCTTCTACTTGACTTCTAATTATTGGAGTTGTTCAGGATTTAATCATGGACAGTCTTCCCATTCTATGTTGTTGCCTTATCACCCATTCTTGTAGATTTTCACAATAAATCAGAAGATGATAATCAGATTTTTGTCTTTGGACCGGATCTCTCTTCTGAATTCCATACCTATATACTCAACTGCTTTGGTGATACCTTCTCTGTGATATATCACAAATAGGAGAAATTCAACTTCCAGCTTCAGAGTTCAATGTCCAGTTCAGAATTCTTGAGTACTTCTCATCAAATCCTCTCCATCTCAGTAAATGACACCACCATCCTTTCCAATTTTTTAAGTCAGAAGCTTAGTAGCTGTGTTTGAGTCTTTCCTCATTTACCTTCCAATTCAATCGACCACAAAGCCTTCAGTTTCTAACTCCAAAATGTAATTATCAGCTCATCTGTTCATTTTCTTTCCCATTGCTTGGATTCCAATCTAATCTACCATCATCTTTGCCTGCACCGTTGTAGTACCTTCTCATAGGTCTGTTGGCTTCTTCTTTTGCCCCCTTACAATCTGTCCTCTTCTCAGAAGTCAAATGACTTAAAAAAACCTGTAAATTAGATCTTGTTATTCCTCTGCTCAGAATTTTTTTTAAATGGCTTTCTGTTATGTTTTGGGGAAAAATTTCAATTCCTTAACATGGTCTACAAAGCTCTTCATGATTCAGTCCTTGCCCCATTCACCACCTTCATCTCCTGCCATTCTTCTGTCCAGCCACACTTGCCTTCTTCCAGTTCCTTGAACATATGAAGCTATTTCCTGACTCAGGGACTTTTTATACTCTTCTTTTCTGGAACTCTCTTCGAACCATTCTTTGCCCTGCCAACTTCTACACATCCTTCAAGTCTTAACTTATTTTTTTTCTTTAAGTGTTAATTTAAATGTCACTTCCTCAAAGGAACTTCTCTGACTTTCTAGTAGAACATAACATTTATCATTGTTTTTAACTAATAGTTTTTTGATTATTTATTGCCTGAAAACTTTTTGAAGGCAAGAAACATGTCTATTTTGCTCATTAATCTTCCCCAGAGCCTAGAAATACACTTTGCATATAACCGATGCTAAGTAAATCTTGGTTGCATGAGTGAGTGGATAAATGTGTGCCAGAAAGGTGCCAGGTGCTAGAAATACAAAGGAAAACATGGCAGTCATGGTTGCTGCCTTTACAGATAAGTAAACGGGCAATTACTACACACTGTGTTCCACACGGTGAAATGGGAGCCAGTGAGACAAACACCTAAACCCAATCACTTTAGTTACAGTTAGGTAACAGTAGGTAGTGGCAATAGGAAGAGGCAAGAATAGAGGTGGGGAAATCAATTAGAAGGCTCTTGCAATAATCCAGGTAGAGATGCTAGTGGCCTGAACTAGTGCAGGGGCAGCAGTTAAGGAGGGAAGTGGCCAGGTCTGGGGAGATTTATTTAAAACTCAGAATAAGCAGGTCTTGGAGATTGAATTAGATGTGATAGAATAGGTCAGAGATGGAGTGGTCAAGGCTAGCGTTCAGATTCTTGGATTAGACAAGTGAGTGGGTGATACTGTTGTATTTGCTGAGAAATGGAATGTAGAAGGAGAACAAGATTTGAGGGTCGAGTTCTGCAAAGTTTGAGTTTGGGATGCTTGTGCAATATCCATGGGATATTTGACATGTCTGAAGCTTAGGAGAGAAACCCTGACTGGTGAGTTGACTGAAAGGCACAGTATCCAGGGAATGGTTGAAGCCAAGAAAGTGTGAAGAATTACCAGGGGGAGCACACAGATTGAGAAGAGAAACCCAGAGAACATCAGCCCTTAAGTGACAAAGCAGAGAAAGAGGAACTTGAAAAACCCTGAGAAGAAATAGCTGGAGAGGTAGGAGGACGGCAGGAGAGAGTAGTACCACTGGAGCCAAGAAGACAGTCCCAAGTACCAGAGTATGTGGGCAAGGAGAGTGACTGTTCTTACCTCCAGAGCATTTCCAAACTCTTGCTGGAGAAGTTTCTCAAGTTCCGTCTTGGCCAACCTCCGACAGCATCCATCACTCTTTGCACGCTTGTGGAAAACACTGGTGAGGCTGGTGACGCTCCTCAGAAGACAGTGAGGCATCTTCCCTGCCAGGAGTGCACCTGGGATGGGACAGAGAATACACAGCTTGTTTCATATTCCTGAATTGTTACAATTTCTTCTTATTTTCATTTCTTGGAAGGCAGCCAACAGTGTAAAAATCTGACCTATTTGTAATGCCAGATGTCTAGCTGGCCTGTGAAATTTGGTATTTTTACTTCATCTTTCATTTCCAATGATAATGTTCTTACTATAATTCCCAAAAAGAAGAGGGCAGAAACTAAACAGGCCCCCTTGGCTTTGTAGCCCAGAAATCATCCAGAAGAAAGGTAGCATGGCTTCTTCTTCCACATCTGAAGTGTCCTCTGTGAATGTCTGATGGGAGGGTTCCGGAGGGCTGTCTGTACTAGACTACCTCTCCCAAGAAGTAAAGAGCAGGTCAAGAGAATCATCCCCATCAGATTATCTTTTTCTTTGTACTTATTCCAGTTATGCTACATGTCACATTGTATATGAATTGCTTGTTTCTTTTTTTAAAAATTTTTTCTTAAGATTTTGTATTTATTTATTTGACAGAGAAAGACAGCCAGTGAGAGAGGGAACACAAGCAGGGGGAGTGGGAGAGGAAGAAGCAGGCTCATAGCGGAAGAGCCCGATGCTGGGCTCGATCCTAGAATGCCGGGATCACGCCCTGAGCCAAAGGCAGATGCTTAACGACTGCGCCACCCAGGTGCCCCATGCTTGTTTCTTATCTTACTCCTTTAAAGATTGTCCTGTAAAGGTCAGGACCATGTCTTATCTATTTTTATATTTTTCCTAGTGTCTAGAATATAGTAGAAGTTCAAAAAATGTTTGATGGATGGATCGCATGAGGAAATGAATGATTCCTAATTTGAGTGGTATGTTGGGTTAGGTCTGTTGTTCCCAAGCCTTGCTGTACTTTAGAATCACCAGGGGATCTTTACAGAAATAGACTCCAGGTCCCACCTCCAGAGATACTGGTTTAGTAGGTCTGTGGTGGGACCCGAGACTGCTTTTAAAAATCTCCTGGCTGATACTGATGCAGCTTCCAGAACCACTGGCCTCCTGACCTCTGAAGTCCTTTGCAGCTAGAAGATGCTATGATGGCAAAAGTAATAAATTAATTGATTCAACAGTTAACTATTTCTTTTGTGCCCGTGCAGTGGTGTATTCTGGGAATGTGAATGAATAAGAAACTGTTCCTTTCCTCAAGGAACTCAAAGCCTGGAGGCGGAGATACAAAGTTACACAGTACATACCAATAATGGACACCCAGTGGTTGGAGACTAAGACAGGAACCTTTCTTCAGATGTTTCCTTTCTTTTTTTTTTTTTTTAAGATTTTATTTATTTATTTGACAGAGAGACAGCCAGGGAGAGAGGGAACACAAGCAGGGGGAGTGGGAGAGGAAGAAGCAGGCTACCAGCCGAGGAGCCTGATGTGGGGCTCGAACCCAGAACGCTGGGATCATGCCCTGAGCCATAGGCAGACGCTTAATGACTGCACCACCCAGGCACCCCAGATGTTTCCTTTCTTGAAGACAATAGAGGAGTCTGAAAATACTAGCTTTTGGGTGAAGTCCACTAGGATTTTGCTTCTCTCATTCGAATAAGAACATGTCATGGTTGAGAAAGTCATAGATTTCCCCAGAAAGGCAAAAGTACTCAAACTGCACAATCTAATTGTCTGTGTAAGAGTGCTAAGAAAGAGAAACAGGTATAAAAAGAGAAATATAATTTTTTCTTGAAGGACTTAACATAGGTTGCCAAAAGAAATGGAGGACTTAGGCTGAGAGCTTGTGTAATACTGGTTTGGGGTCCTGGTGCTTACATAGGAGTTTTAATTGCACCCTTTAGCCAGACATCTTTTGTAGACAACGACCTGATGTCTAGTGGACTGATTCATTGCCAACCAAACCCCATTCCACCTGTTTCTTCTCCAGCGGGCCTTTAATCTCTGTGTTTCCTTGAATGCTGTTCCTTTTGCCTTCTCTGTCTGTCCACAGGTTGACCCCTGTGGGACAGGTGCACCTTACACCCACTGTAAGGCTATAGCACCACCAGAGTGTGCTGATGGAGTGCTGCAGTACTGTCAAGAAAAACCTGGTGAACCAAGAGTGGCCTCACCTCCTGAGAGTAAAATACGTTGATTCTTGATCCGAGCCATTTTGGTCCCAAATAAGGTCTTTCTCACCATTTATGATAGCACATCTGATTGTATATGTTGGACTGATAATCCAGTTACATTATATGCTTGCTTTCATGTGATGGAGCACACAAACGTGTGTCTGTCTTAACTGCCATCTGGCCTGTTGCCCATGCTGGACTCTGCCCCTAGTGACCCCTCTCCCTCTGTCCATGTGCTGTGCAAGCACAAGAGGCTAGCACTGCAGTAGAGATGATGCTTTTCTAGCAGCAAAATCATGGACCCAGGAAAGGATCTGTGGGCTGCAGAGCTGGTGGTCTGTTGAAGTTTCACTGCTTTTTGTAGAATTTCGCCAGCTGGGGACCCTTTCTATTTGGTTCTATTTACTTTCACTATTGTGAGCCTAGAAGGAAGTGTTTTGTTTTTGTTTTGTTTTAAAGATTTTATTTATTTATTTGAGATAGAGAGAGAGAGTGTGCACGAGCGGGGGGAGGAGCAGAGGGAGAAGCAGGATCCCCGCTGAGCTGAGAGCCCAAGGGGGGTGCTCCATCCCAGGACCCCGGGATCATGACCTGAGCTGAAGGCAGACACTTAACCAACTGGGCCACCCAGGCACCCCGGAAGTGGTTTTTTTTTTCATTATTATTAAAGACCATTTTCTTTCTTTCTTTCTTCTTTATTTTTAAGAGAGAAAGTGGAGGGGCAGAGGGAGAGGAAGAATCTCAAGCAGGCTCCACCCTCAGTGTGGAGCCCCATGTGGGGTTCAATCTCACATCCCTGAGATCATGACATAAAGACCATTTTCCAATTACACCAGGTCATATGTTGTTCCTTAGTTTCAAAGGAATTATGTATAGGTGGCTGCACTCTCACAGAATCTTTTATGACAATAAAAATAATTTCTACTCATCTTTATTGCAGAAATGTGTAGTCTTCTTTTAGGGATAGCTAGTCCTATAATCTTGTTAATGGCTATAAGGTAAACTGTATCAGAGAAACCTGTAATAGCCTTGTGGAAATGACAAGCTGATAAGAACTATAAAATTAATTAAAGTGAATACAGGTGAACTTATTTTCTGGGGAGCATGATAGTTCCTTTTCTCCTTGCACTGACTTTGGGAATAGCTCCATGAGCACCTTCATCTCCGTGTCATAGAAAGAAACATTGAGGCCACAAGAGGTGGTTGTTTTCCCAAAGAAACAGTAAATCACAGACCTGGGTCCCAAATCTTTTTACCTCTCATTTGGTTTGTTCGTTTGTTTGTTGTTAAAGATTTTATTTATTTATTTGACAGAGAGAGAGACAGCCAGTGAGAGAGGGAACACAAGCAGGGGGAGTGGGAGAGGAAGAAGCAGGCTCCCAGTGGAGCAGGGAGCCCGATGCAGGGCTCGAAGGCCCTGAGCTGAAGTCAGAGGCTTGACAACTGAGCCACCCAGTCACCCCTGTTTGTTTCTTTGTTTTTAAGTCTCTCATGTGATTTCTAAGATTGTATGTGATAAAGACACCTGGAGTTTTTTTCCCAAAATCTGCAACAAAAACATGAAATGTCAATTCTACCCAGTTTCTCCCCTGAACATCTCCATGGCTGTGGGCAATTAATTTCAGGGAATGCCCTAAGTATATTATTTATTAAACAAAAGAAAACAAAAATAGCTTTTGAAAAGAGGTATTCTAAGTATGTGACTCAATAATATCTCACTGTTTTGGAATTTGTGTAGGAAACTGTCGAACCCGTATTCAGAGGGTCCCCAGGCACTGGCTGAAATGTTTTCCCCACTACTGGAGGAGGAGGGGGGAGGCCTGACCCCATGTGACCCAGGAGAAGCCAGAGCCCTCTGTGCCTTGGGGACAGGGGCCTGATGAACGGGCTCCCTGCAGCCAGTAGTGCCATTGTTGGGGCGATTCATTAACAGTAATACAAATAATTAAAATTCTTGCTTTGAAAAACTTTTCTTTGCAGAGGAATTGTCTTTGTGTAAATGTCTTCCCACCCTCTTGGTAAACCAGTCTGTGGCAGCCAGACTGCTGCCTCAGGGTTTTGTGTGTGATCACAGGGCTGATGCCTAAGGTCTGCTTACCTTCTCTTCTGAGTTTGGCTTCTCTGGTTCCTGGGGTCGCTCTCTCATTTTCTGATGATCTCTTTTCTGTCTTCCTTTTGTTTTTCCCTCCATTCAGTATTTCAATCTGTCTCTTGTTGTCTTTTTCTTTCTGTGCCTTTTCTTGCCTTTTGTGTCTTCCAACCCTCCCCCCAGCATTGCTACCCCATTTGTTCCAGAATATCTGAAATCTTCATTTTGGTCTTCTCTTTTATCCTCTTGGTCAAAAATTTATTCTTTCCCATCAGGGAAGATAAAAGCAGAGCACCCTGAAAACTGACATGTCGTGTTCCTGCTATCAGAAGGGAAAGTGACATTTACTGAGCATCCACTCTGTCACCCCAGGAGACGGAGCGCTACCATAGTCACACAGCAAGGAGGCAGGGCTTCACTCCTGGTCTGTCTTGTGCCAGAGCTGGTGCTTTCCCCACTATACCAGCCATGCTGCCTTCTTGAAGAGGACAGTTTCTGACCCAAAGTCCATGGCCAACTGGTGTTAGAATAACTTCTGTGACAGCCTTCTGGTGGTGTGGCCTTGGACCCTCAGCATCGAGGGAGGAATTCCTAGGAGTGTCCACATTCATGGTTCAGGTGACAGGAGGCTACCAGGTCATTTCAAGGCATCGAGTCCTCTGTGGGAGAAGGTTAGTAATTGGAGAAGTCACTGCTGGGGGTGGCTAACCCAGTGCCAATTCCGACTGCCTGTTGTGCAACCTCAGACAACTTACGAAATCTCTCTGAGCCGTAGCAGCCAGATCAGGTGGTCATCATGTCTTGGGTGGTCACTAGGATATTGTGCGGCTCACGGAAACGCAGTACTGTGGTGTGTTTTAAACTTATTTGGGGAAAAGCTCTTTACAAATCCCAGTTATTATCCTTATTATGGGGTTCAGCATGATTAAACATGAAACATTTGTTCCATCTGAATAAGGTGCCTTTAAATACACTTGGGCCAGTAATTACAGAAATTTAAGACTTCCCCCAACCATGATCACAATGAAGAAGGGGTGTAGCTGAATGAACTAGGGCATGAGGTGGACTCCAAGGTCCCTGACATGTTCTTGCTTAGCCCAGCCAAGCTTTTCTTGACCAGAAAATGGAAAAGAAACAGAAAACTCTTATCCTTTGCATCTTCTTAGAAGAAAATAACTCAGTGACCAAAGAATGGTGACATTTAACTTCCCTTATGTATCAGGACTCATTTTTGAAACTGTGCTTGTTGAGGATTTCAAATAAGACCCAAAGTGGTAGGAGGTTCGGTTTTCTTTCTTGTGATTAAAACATATTGTAATTATGGATCTCAAAGTCATTTTTATTTACACACAAATTATGTATAAATTCTTGATTTTTTTTTTTTAGGATTTTATTTATTTGAGAGAGAGAGAGAGAGCACGAGCAGGGGGGAGGGGCAGAGGGAGAGGGAGACGTAGACTCCCTGCTGAGCAGGGAGCCTCACATGGGGCTCGATCCCAGGACCCTGAGATCATGACATGAGCTGAAGGCAGACACTTAACTGACTGAGCCACCCAGGCGCCCCTAATTTCTTGATTCTTGAAAAAATTAAAACATTACAGATAAAAATCTAAGACTTCTTTGATGAGCACCATGACTCCTGGTCCCTTTTATCTCTTCTCAGCGGTCACAACCATTATCAGGTTGGTGTTTTGCTTTCATATATTTTCTTTGCCTTTTCATTTTTATAGACCAAGAAAACCAAGAGGATGTGCGTACCAGTCTCCATATATTTCCCCCATGGTTTAGTTTTGTCTCCTTCTGCTTGGTGTGACTTCACCCCTCTCTAGCTCATTCCCAAGCCTGGCAGAGAGGTTTGCATATTGGCAGGGAATGGTGAGGAGTAGTCATCTAAAACCTTGGTGTTTGAGAGAAACAACTGTGGAACATTTTATTCCAGTAGAGTCAGTAACATGGCTAGGAAGTGTTCCAGATTCTGTGTTTCAAAACCACCTCACCTCACCCAGGGGAAACCAGAACATTATCTAATGGCTTTTTGACAATACCTTGAACTTTCAGCTTGACACAAAGGGATTAACATTTATTCATACTCTCTTCAAAGAATTGAAACATTGCTGATGAACGAGTCTTTCTGTTGTCTCTTTATCTGCCTCATGACTCTTGGATGTCCTCATTATGTTCTGTTTTCCCAGAAGCAGACATGAAGGAAGACCCTTTTCCTCCATTTTCATGGTGACCCATTCAGGGGTAGGTGTAGCTAGTTAGCCAACCTCAGCATTGGCTCTGAAACCCTCCTAGTTTCTCATTCAGTGGTTTATAAAGGGCTGGAAAACATGTTTGTGATGTTTTCTGGAGGTTTCTGGAGCAGCTTTAAAGTCCTTTTGACTTTAATTGCTCCTTCAGTTAACACGTGCCCCCAGACACCTATGGAAAGATTCTATCTTTGTATAAAATTTTTCTATTTTCTAATTTTTTTCCTCTTTACTCAGAATGGTGCTTGGGTGAGGCCCATATTGGGTCCCTGTGGAAAAGACATTGCTGGGGTTTCTACTTTGCCTGATTACTTCCTGAAAATCTCCCCAGAAATTTTTATCACAGACCCCTCCTCACAATTCAAACTTCACTCATATTTGCCCACATCTGGAATCAGGTTGACTTCATACTCTGGGCTCTCTCACACTGTGCCTTTTCTGTGTGCTTCCTTGCCCCCAAGCCTTTGTTCATGGTGTTCCCTTTGGCCTGAGAGGAACCAGTCAAATTCCCTGCTAGCCGAACCTTTCTTCTCCCAGGTGCCTTCCTGGGGATTTGATTGAGTCTGCACTGCTTCTGGCCTCATTTTCTCCCATTGTGCCATCATTGCTCCCTCTTGCTGCTACACTGTCCTCCTTATTCCTTGAACATGCTAGGCTTACCTGTCTCAGGGCCTTAGCAAATGCAGTTCCCTCTGCTGGAATCTCCTCCCCTAGTAACTTGCATGGCTCCTTTTCTCACCTCCTATGGCTCTCTGCCCAAGTATCATCTGCTTAAATGGCAACACTTTTGCTTCCCCTGCCTCCCTCCCTTATCCCCTCACTCTGCTTTTTAGACTCCCTATCCCATATAGCATATTATGTAATTGCTTATTTATTTTCTATTTTTCCCACTAGAATGTAGGCTCCATGAGGGCAGGGACTTGGTCTATTTTGTTTACTGTTGTATTCCTAATACCTAGAAAATGCCTACCAGGTTGCAGGTGTGCAGTAAATATTTGTTGAGTGAGTAAACCAGTGACTCTAACTAACATAATCTTGTTCTTTTTAATACTTTCTGCACTGATTGCCTGTGCCATGCCCACTAGGCCGTACTAGGGCACTTGTCAGAGCTAAATGATGAGGCCTTATTTAGGCCTTCATCACTTAACCTCATGTTCTCCAATTGTTTCATGAGTACGCCTTATTTACTCAATTATAGTGTAAGCTATTTGGGCATAGAGACCAAATTTTATTATTTTTATTTTTTAAATGACTTAACACTTCAAATGGTGTTGGAGTCCATTAGTAATTGTTTGTTTATCCATACCCATGAAAGGACTACAGGTTGCTAATAGTGGAGCCCAGTGTGGTCAACAACTGCTATCGACTGGCTGATCAGTGATGGTAGTCCCTGGCGGGGTCACATTGACCCTAAGAACAGAGTGGATTTGGTACAGTTGAGTTCTTTATGTGAAATCTGTGGTCTTCCTTGCAGGGGTATGACATTTCTGACTGATGTTTCAGTGTCCTTGGATCTTCCTTCCTCCATCCTAATCTAGATTCTGATCAACATATTTCTGTCATTAAGTGTGACCGTGAAACCAGTAATAAATATTGCTGTGTATAAACCAACATATGTGTTTATTTGCTATTTATAATATTTGAGAGAAGACCTATTCTTCCCCTTTAAATGAATTTATTTATTGAAAGCCTCTTCAGATTTGAAAGCTGCTTACAATAAAATACATAGACAATGAGCTAGTCACATTTTTGAGGAGTAGAAAAATGAAACTAGGAAAAAGGAGAATTCAAATACACCATGTAAATAGGGTCAGCATGACTGTTGTTGCACATGAGGTTTCTGGCAGCAGTTTTCAAGAGAAAGCACCATCAGTTACAGGGCCCTCATGATCAAAAGCAGGAGAACTGTCATTTTTTTTTATGAGGAAAGAAAGCATTTATTAGAATTGAATTCTGAAAGGAATATCTCAGGCAGGACTTCATAAAAGTGGGCACCTCATGATGAAATGGACAAAACTTTCAACAGTATTTTGACAGCCAGAGCAGTGATGAGTTTCACATCTATTTCTTATAATTGGTTTGTTTTTTTTTTTTTAAATAAGATTTTATTTATTTCCAGCGAGTACAAGCAGGGGGAGCAGCAGGCAGAGGGAGAAGCAATCTCCCTGCTCAGCGGGGAGCCTGACGCAGAACTCGATTCCAGGACCCCAGGATCATCACCTGAGCTGAAGGCAGACGCTTAACCAACTGAGCCACCCAAGCATCGCTATTTCTTGTAGTTCTGACAAAAATTGAAGATGTGAATGGGAGTTGCTATTCAATGGGTATAAAAAAATTGGGTATGTGACCTAAAACAACTCAGTGATGAAGGCAGTTCTGAAGGTCCCTTTGAATGGCCTTCCAGTGATTTAGCTCAGGCCAGGGATAGAATTCCAGCTATTGGAGGAGTGGGGATTTAAGCTCGGTACACAGTTGTCCACAAACACCACTCCCTCAGCAGGAGTGTCTGGGGGTCCTCTCTGGTGAGCATGGCATGCTGGTACTCCCTCGGCATTACGGTGGAGTGTGGGTGTTCATACTCGAGGCAGTCTTCTCACCTGGATAAAAGACCATGCATCTCTATGTAGACAGGGGCCCCAAGGGCAGTCTTTCCCTTCATTAATAGACTCCTTGCCGTAATCAGTGTCAGAAGTACTGGAAAGCAGCCTGCAATTTTGTGTGGCTCAACCGGGCACGTAGCACTATAACATTTAATGATGAGGTGATTCTGACTGGCTTTGGCAAACTGACCCTGTCCACCCTGTTTGAAGGCTTTGATTACCTGCCACTCTTCAGCGGAGCGCACCCCTAGTGGATCTGTCAAAAATCCCTGGCAGGGGCACCTGGGTGGCACGGCGGTTAAGCGTCTGCCTTCGGCTCAGGGCGTGATCCCGGCGTTATGGGATCGAGCCCCACATCAGGCTCCTCCACTATGAGCCTGCTTCTTCCTCTCCCATTCCCCCTGCTTGTGTTCCCTCTCTCGCTGGCTGTCTCTATCTCTGTCGCATAAATAAATAAAATCTTAAAAAAAAAATCCCTGGCAATAACCAACATAGACAAATATGGAAAGAGCTCAGATGTTCATGACAGATGAATGGATAAAGAAGATGTGGATTCAGCCATCAAAAAGAATGAAATCTTACCATTTGCAATGACGTGGATAGAACTAGAGGGTGTTATGCTAAGTGAAATAAGTCAGTCAGAGAATGACAAATACCATATGATTTCACTTACAAGTGGAATTTAAGAAACAAAACAGATGAGCATAGGGGAAGGGAAGGAAAAATAAAATAAAACACAGAGGGAGACAAACCATAAGAGACTCTTAACTATAGGGAGAAAACTGAAGGTTGCTGGAGGGGAGATGGGTGGAGGGTTGGGTAATCAGATGATGGACATTAAGGAGGGCGCTTGATGGAATGAGGACTGGGTGTTATATGCAACTGATGAATCATTAAATTCTACCTCTGAAGCTAATAAGACACTATATGCTAACTAAATTGAATTTATTTTTATTTATTTATTTTAAAATATTTTATTTATTTGTCAGAGAAAGAGAGAGAGAGAGTCAGTGAGCTCTCACAAGCAGGGGGAGCAACAGGCAGGGGGAGGCGACAAAGCAGCCTCCCCGCTGAGCAAGAAGCCCAATATGGGACTCCATCCCAGGACCCTGGGGTCATGACCTGAGCCTAAAGCAGACACTTAACCTACTGAACCACCCAGGTGTCCCACTAAATTGAATTTAAATGGAAAAAAAAATCCCCAGCTGCACCCAAGTGCAGTCACTGACTCAGCGTGGCATCTGGGGGTGGGGGGATGCTATGCTGGAAGGAAAAGGTGGCATTTTTGCAGCTGTTTCCTTTAGGCTACTCTGTCTTTTCATTTGTGTCTTGTTTAGATTTATGGACCCAGACCTGTGTGTTCTCCCCGGGATGTAACAATGAAGTAAGAGCAGATATTATCCTGTGCCCAGAGGCCAGTGTTAGAGGTCTGGAAGGAGCTTGGGCTGGGAACTCAGGAGGCCAGTGGACTAGCCCTGGCTCTGGCAGCTGACACAGGGCCATTGGCTTGCATGTACCACATTTGTGCCACAGAATGAAGGACTCTATCCTTTCTTCACAGGGGACAGACAGAGCAGTGGGTCAGGTGCCATATGATGCACATGCTTAAGCAGAATATAGGAGTATACACTAAATCTGAAACAGGAAAAGAGATTCCCACACAAGCTGATAAGCACAGTGTAATCTGTGTGGGCTCTTTATCTCTTGGTGAGGGAGTGTTGCAGGTCAAAGACCCATTCTTATGGTCAAGTGGGGATCAAAAGACTGTATGTATCAGACTGCCTTTCCCAAGAGGGCCGGAGTGACCTTGGGCAAGTCACCTCCCTTCTCTGGGCCTCAGGCAGCCTTTCTGCAGACTATGAGCTGACCTCCTTTTCTAAAATTCAGGAATCCCTAAAAAGGGGTTCCCAACCTAGGCCCAAGACTAACTGATGAACTTCCTGAGAATTTGTGAAATGTTAGTAACAGATGCACAAACAGAAGCACAGAGAGGTTAAGTAATTTGCCCAAGGACACACTGTGAGTGACCTTGATTATAACCTGGGTATAGGCTGACTCCTGAGCCCACGTTCTTAACCACTATTCTATCCTTTATTTCTCATTTCCTCGCTTCTTAGATACTTCTCTCCTGGCATACTGAGGAACAAGTGTGACTTTTTATTTACCCTTGCCGTAATAACTTAGGAGGAATGCTCCTTGAATGGTATAGACCCATCTTCAAGTGCTTTGTGGGGCATTGACCTCCAAGGGTTGATTCTTCCAGTCTTGCTGTCCAGGGATTCAGAAATCAATCATGAGGACATGCCACTTTCTCAGAGAGGTCTTCTGTGACCCCTCAATTTTAATTAGGACTCCCTATTGTTTTTTCTCATAGCACTTCCCAGTTTGTAATTATGCATAGTTTTTGTGTTAATTTTTTATTTT
>NC_048219.1:89116059-89116269 GCF_002007445.2 Ailuropoda melanoleuca
GGCTCACGGACTCAGTCTGCTGTTTCCAGAGTGCGGGTCTGCGGTCCGCCCACTCCCCGGTGCAGGTGGCCCGCCATCCGCCCTGCGCACGCGCTCCTGGAGCTCGCGTTCTAAGTCTGCTGTCTCGAGGGTGCCGTCCGCGAGTCCGCCTGCTCCCCCGTGCAGGTGGCCCGCCAACCGCCAGCTGTCCCGCGTGCGCTCCCGGAGCTC